>NW_015555883.1:1040057-1047876 GCF_001515605.1 Sinocyclocheilus anshuiensis
TATATGAAGGGGAAGAGGGGATCCCCAAGGATCCCCCCCCCCCAGATCCTTGGGGATTCCTAAATGAAGTAGTGTGACCCACAGGGGTCTTTGATTTTCTTGCTAGTAGAGATAGCAATGAGGAACATTTGAAGCATGTGAGTGAGGTTCCTTTACCTTTTAAATAAAGTAAGAATCTGAAGTGGCACTTCTATCACATGATCTAATTATTTGAATTTTTCTTAATCATTTAGAGATACTTGCTCCCTCTCTTTGTATTCTTTGCTTCTGCTATGGCATTGATGTTGTACCTTGATGTTGTACACTCCACCGTCCCATCATGCTCTTCAGCTAATTCAGTTATTATATGGCCTTTTTGCTTTTAAAGGGCTGCTATGACAAAACCCTCTGTTACAAATAAAATTTCCTTGGATAGGTTTTTTTTTAAAGAGAAACAAAATTGAATTCAGTTTAATTCTGCTTGAGATACTGAAATAGATTTGTGAATGATGTAAAATAGAATGACGTTAGCTTTAAAAAAAAAAAAAAGCTTCGCCAATGTGGTTTATTTTGGAGATTAAATTCATACAGTGCTAGAATGTGATTTGAAATGAATGAGTTTACCCCAGTGCACCCCAAGAACATAAGGTTCAGCCTGTGTGTTTGTGTGTTTAGTTTTGTGTGTTTGTCAGTGTGTGTGCACATATGGTGCATCTGTTCGCTCGTGTATGTGTGTGCACATGTGTAAAGCGTTGCTGAGTTAGCAGTGTGTCAGCAGTTCTCTGTTGGAAAAGGTACTGCAGTGAACAGCTTTATAAGAGGCAGACAGTGAAATTGCATGGGTTTATGGAGTGTATCATTTAAAAGTTGGGGATGATTCTAGGATTATGCATTAACCCCAATGACTGTTCTGCCCTTCCAGTGCAGTGAAAAGTAAAATTTGGGCATCTCTTTAGTCTGTTCTTTATTATCTTTCTTTATAAATAGTCCCTTTAAAGGCATAGTTCACCCACAAATGAAAATTAAGCTTTTTGTTCTTCTGTTTTTTTGACCATACAATGAAAGTCAATGGGTACATTGTTGTTTTGACTAGTTGTATCGACTGAAATGGTTGAAACATTCTTCAAAATATCTTCTTTAGTGTTTCACAGAAGAAAGTCATACAGGTTTGGAAAAACATGAAAGTGCATAAATGATAACAGAATTTTCATTTTTGGGTGAACTGTCCCCTTTAATTCCCATTTCTATTTTTAAATTGTACTTAAAGGAGCAGTTCACCTCAAGATTGAATATTTACAGCCAGTGGAGCAGAATGTTGTATCTCTCCCATACTGAGCCGTGAAAATGTAGTGTGTTTGCAGAAGCTCCTTATTACATTTCATAGAGTTCCACTATTTTCATTGAAACCACAGGAGTTTTAAGCACTTGTTCCTCTTTCTCTTCAACCTTTCATTTTAAATGTCAGGGTTGGGTGTAATTTTTCCTGGTAGTTTTGTTGTGGTTTGTCACTAAGATTCACTGTGGGATACTTTGGGGATTTCCAAAATCGAAATTTTGCCATTTTCAGTTCATGGGGGTTTTGTGTAGCATTCCATGAGCATGTCCTGATATGCCTCCACCGTAAGAATTGGTTTGTAGTTCCTGTGTTGAGACGCCCCTAGCAGAGTTATTGCACATGACCAAAAGTCACTCATGGGGAAAGCACAACATTGTTGTAACTGTTGCTTTTTTTGTTTAGAAGTGTCTTGGAGCATGCTGGGAAATGGTGTATTTAAGAGGTTGCAGTGGTGCAGACGGGCTAAAGATGGAGCATCTTAACTACTACAGATCACTATTTTAGTGCACACAGCCAATAATTATACACACTGAATGAAAGAGGCAGTCAGAGGACATCAGTGGTTACGTTCGCCTATAAACAGCTCCAAGTTTGTGCTCATACTCTCTCCGAAAGTAAAGAAAAATCACAAATCAGTTCTCTTTAATATCTCGATTGTTTCTCCTAGACAACAATACGATTCAAAACAGAACAAATAGAGACTTTTGCTGAAGTCACCTGATTCTCAGATGTTTGAGGGGAAAAAAGAAATAGTTCAAACTAAAATTAAAGTTCTGTCATCATTTATTCACCCTTATGTTGTTCCAAACCTATACAACCTTCTGCAGAATAAAAGATAAGGTGTTTTGTCCATAAAATGAAAGTACAATGTTGTTCGTACCCCACTGGCTTTCAAAATATATTTTGTGTGTGTCTGTGTTTTCCATAAGAAAGGAAGTCATACAGGTATGAGGGAGAGTTTTCATTTTTGGATGAATCCCTTTAAAAGTCCCCTCTACAGTTTCAGAGGAGTATGTCTGGCACTTCACTCATTCACCAAGTAACAAAAGTCTACAATAATAAGTCATTAAATATGACTTTAAACATTTCTTATCAGATTTTTCCAAGATTATCTGAGCTGTGGTATTCAGTACACATTATTTTTTATAGCTCTACACTGTAAAAAGTGGTAAAAATTGTTGCCTTAAGGGAGCTCTTTTTACCTGATCCAACATTTCAGTTTAGTTTTTTTTTTTTTTTTTTGGTCTAACTTGATGTATTTAAGTTGATTCAGTGCCGTTAAATAATTTTGGACCAATCTGCATTTTTGGATAGAATAACTTAAGGTAGATGTTAACACATTTTTGAGCATTTTTTTACCATTGTATTCTCTTACCGTATACAAGCAATGCTCTCATTTAAAATTCAAGAAATTTTTATGAAAGCGTCTGAAATCTCTATGAAATCCCCTGAGCTCTAAAAGAATCCTTTGAGCAATAAAATGTTCCTCTAAGGCTGCATTTTCTTGCTCAGCCAACATACACTGTCAAAACCTGAAACTTCTCATCAGTCATCGATTGCACAGACGCTTAGCTAAACAGATTGTGAAAGACGTAATTAATGCTCTATTGCATTTAGAACTACCATTATAGAGTTCAGTTTCTGAATTATATTCCCTTTATATGAAGGATATGTGTTATGCTGAGTCACAGCAGGTTTAATGAAGGAGAATGAGTGATTTCTCTTCAGGTTGCCTGTTCATGTGACGCTCCACCTCCCTGCTAGTGTGACTCAGAGTTAACTGAGTGAGAGGGTGTCTTAAAAAGGGTTCCTCACTGCATGGGCCTGTCTCAAAGCATCAGTCTTACCTTTTTTCTCCCTCTCCTTCAGTCTGGCTTTATTTGCCTAATCTGGCTGAGTTTTTGGCAACCTCCCCCACCCAATTCAGCACCCATCCCGTCTGCAGTGGAGGGATGCTGCCTGTCTGCCTTTGAGTTTAATCCAAGCTAGAGTAAAACTGTGTTTAGCCATATTGCAGATGGATTATAGCTTATGGATGCCAGTCAGACATCGGATTGATTTTTAATTAAAAGTTTCAGACAGACTGTAATACTAGAAAGAGGAATGTCTTCCTTTTGGCCTCGGTGAGGTAAAGGGATGCTGCTGGGGAAATGTAATGTGTTACATGTCTTACATTATACTAGGCTGTCCTTTCTTTCAACTGAAACTGAAACATTTATAGTTTTTACATCACGTTACCATTCAATTTATTTTTTTTTTCAGTTAAACAAGATAAAAAAAACGTGTAAATCAAGTTTCCTGCTTCGCCAATTCATTTTTCAATCTAAATCAAACCCCTGGCTGTGTGCACCACAAAAACCCATTGAAAACATGTTATTCATGTCGTAGATGTTTTAGTGGTTATGTGTGCACAGAGTCAACCTTGTTGAAACACACGGTTATACAGCAGAAGCTTTGTCTAGTTTCTCAATACAACATTCACCTCAAGCGACAGATGGACTGGGCCTGTTAAATCATCACTTCCTGTTTCAGTACTGTGGCTTCACGGTATTCAGAGGCAGGATAGGCAGCTATTGCATGAAGGCTTCATTGGTTGGATATTAGTATCAGGCAGTCAGTTTGAGTTGGAGGTGTAGAGTGGGCTGTGTTTCATGCGTGTGTGAAGTAAAGATGTGTTAATGAGGTCTGTGATGTGGCGTATGGGGCAGTTCTTGCTGAACAGGAGGAGTGAGTACGCAAAAGTGTGGCAGGACTGTTGGGAGTTATCTCAGGCTATAATTAGGCTGCCCTTGGCTACTTCTCTCTTCCTCTATCTCTCTCAGACTCGCTCTCTCTTCTGGTTGCAGACAGCAGGAAATGTGCCACCCCATCTATTATAGTCAACAAAAGTCAAATGCCAAATATGCACTGCTTAGTATTTGTTCTAGGTTTTGTCTAAACATTATGATATTATTTGGTTAACTGGGGCAAGTTTTGTTTTATGAATGTAAATCAGTTGTTTCATGATGCAAGTAAGGTGTTTTGAGGTGTATTATTCAAGCATTGATTAGACCATTAAAATGCATTTATTATGAATTTATTTTGTATATTAATATGAATCCAACCTCTGAATCTCTACATTTGAATGAAATGTTTTAATGCACTTGTTGATGTAAGAAATCAATAATATGTTTTATTTTATGATAACCAAACCTTTAAATCTTGAAAGTGAAATAAAAGGTGCATTTTTTTGAGTTATTAGATCATCAAAATATATTTATTTTTTAATAATTCAACCTCTGAATTTGAATATGGGTTGCATTAATGAGTTTGTTGATGATTAATATGCTTTAATTTATGGATTATCAAACTTCTGAATCATTAAAGTGGAATATGGGATGCATTACTGAGATATTGAATCATGAATGTGACTTCACGATAATCAAACTGCTAAATGTCTGAATTGAAATATAAGGTGCATTATTAAGGTAGTAGCTAATTCAAATGAATTTATTTTGGGAAGACCAAACCTCTGAATCTCTAAATTGGAATATGAGGTGCATTACTGAGGTATTAGATCAGTAATATGCGTTTATTTTGATCGAACATGTCTAAATTGGAATATGTGCAAGGAGTCACACATGAGGGTGAGGTGATTCATGGAGGTTATCACGCTGTAGGTAAACCTTCATTGATGCTATAATAGTTGTTTTTGAGAGAAATGGCGCAAGACGCTGCTCTCAATTCTCTTTTTTTATAAATATTCACAAGAGAGAATTAGGAAGGTGTAGAGTGGAGGGCTAACATCCAAATCACAACTTGAGACATCCTTCAGGACAACAGGTTTCTCCAATCGTGGGACTGTATTCTCGCACAGGAAGTGGCATGATGGCACAGAGTAACAGGAGAGAGGCACAGAGGGAGGAAGAGAGAGAGATTGACAGATCGATGGAGATGGAGAGAGAAGGACAGGGAGGGAGAGGATAAAGAGAGTAGGAGGGAGGAGAGCAGTGCGGCTGTGCCTTTAAGGATTCACTGAAAACATGCTGCAGAGAGCAAGATGAGTGGGTGCAGTCTGAGCTGGTACGAGTTCTGCACTGCGTGAGAAAAACAGGAGCACGGACGCAGAGAGAGAACTGGAGAGAGAGTACCAGTCAGCGGAGGGGGGGATTGTGTCAGAGGGTAGGGGTGCAGGGTGGCAAAAAGGCAGGGAGGGGGGGTGTTCAGTGCACAACACAAAACCGAGCGCAGCCCTGCGATGGTGGACACACAGGAGCGACTGGTGCAGGGAGCCCACACTACGACGACACGGAACCGCGGGCGCCCAGCCTCAACCGGGATGGTGGCCGCTCACGGACTGGCACCTGGAGCGGGACGCAGTGGTGGCACTGGGGTCATGGCCGCAACAGGCCGCAGATAGCGGCGGTCATGCTGCCGGAGATGAGGACGGAGGAGGCGGTGACCAGCGCCTGCTTTGGACAGGTCTCAAAGCGCCTGGGACGGTTCTTCCGCCACCTGCCCAAGTCCCGCTCCTGGTCCGAGGGCCTCCGCATGCTGCGGCGCTCCAGCAGTAGCGGGACCCTCGTGTTATCAGGTAACTTGAGACCGAGAGATGAGAAATATGTGGAAGGGGACTGAGATAAAATGGGGTTTAGGTTAGTAAGTGACTGTGAGACTCGAACTTAATGTACTTTTATCCTCTGTGACTAGACCTGCCAATTAGGCTTCAGTCACAGAACTCCGCAGTGGCTTCCTTAAATAGCCTTGTTCTGTTCTTGATGCCGCATCACGTTCTCGTTCTCCTTTCCTGCTCTCTTAGTCTCTTTCTTTCCCTCTCGGTCTCGTTTTCTCTCTCATGTTGTATCTATTGTTGTCCATTCATGTGTTGAATAGTCATTGATCTGTAACTCAGCCGCTAAAAGCTTCTGTGGTTCTAGAATGTGCCAGTAAACCAGGCAGACAGAGTGCGATGTAATCATGCATGGAGTCAGGATAATTCTTAGTTGTACTATAGCTACCATTTCAACACCAGATTTACCTGATCCTGTTCAGAAACATGATGCAAACTAAATTTACATCTTCTAAACAAAATGACCTTGCCTGTGAAAAACTTGCTCAAGTGTGGTGGGTGATTGCCAGGGTGTTATGCAGTAGCTTCATTGTTTTAAATGGTTGTAAACATGTTGCTGTGCAGTTGATTGAGTGCTCTGAGTGATCTCTTGGGCACTGTTATGCAGTTGTGTTCTAGTTGATCTCTAGAGGTTTCTAGGGGGTTTTGGGTGATCTTTAGGGTGTTCTTGGTGATTTCTAGAGTGTTGCTTATAAAGTAATAGAATCTATTTCCTCAACAAACCGCCCACATTTTGCAAAATGCTTGCCTTACAAAGCACCACTTATTAATCTTAGGAAGTTTGTAAGAATTCTCCTTGTCTGTGTGTTACGTTGTTTTTGTGGAATCAAATTGACCCAATATATCATATCAGATGAATTCCTGTCTCTATTTCTCACGGATCATTTGTTTTCTATGAAGTCAAGTTACACTGTAAAAAAAAATTCCGTAAAATTTACGGTAAAAAACCGGAAGCTGTGTTTACAGTCTTTTACCGTTAAATTCACGGTCATTTTTTACAGTGTAGACACCCAGGCATCCATGGATGAATTTGATCTCTGTGCTGTTTTCGGCAAAATGACAATTTGATCAGAAGCCAAGGGAATTGAAATTGAATTTCCCATTGATCCGGACCGGAATCCCTCTTTGAGTAGTCAGAGACACAGGGATACAGTACACCAGCCTAATGAAAAAAAAGTGATCTGCTTTAGTGCAAGTTAACTTCCTTTCTATTCACTTTGTATCATATTTGAATAAAAAGTAAGATATACTAATGAGACTTCTTTTTTTATTAGTTTCAAAGAAAGTCTTTGGTTGAGATTGATGGTTTTGCATGTGAAGGTGATGGCCTGTGTTCTGAGGTTTTCATAACAGTGCTTTTTTTTATGGACATGGACAAGTAGCATGTAGTAACATTTGAAAGTGTCAGTTCAGAACAACAGACTGAGTGCTCTGATAATGGTGTCACATCTGGCTCTTAACTCCTACTAGACTACACTTTCTAATGGCCATTCCAATTAGCATTAAAGCTGTTTGTCAAATATGAGCCTTTTTTAGTCACTGGTTTGGAAATGCCTATGAGTTGACGAGTGCATGAGATGATGGCAGTACTTTTCTCACCCTTTCTGCTTCATGATGACGTTAGCCATCAGCTCCCGCACACACTGATGCACTGCTGCGGATGGTGTGAATTTTACATGAAGTAAATAGCCAACTTCTCAAGCAGAATTTAAAGTTTATTATTGAAGTTTTGAGTGTTTGAATAAGGTTAACAAATGCTAATAGTCCAGATTAATGACTAAAACAGTCAACTGTAATCATGTAAAAATTTGTAGCATATATAAAAATAAATGTATATATAAAATGATAGCATATATGTATATATATATATATATATATATATATATACATACATA
>NW_015555883.1:1047895-1058999 GCF_001515605.1 Sinocyclocheilus anshuiensis
ACACACACACACACACACACACACACACACACACTCAATTACTTCACTGAAATACTTTGTATTTAGTATTTTTTGTACTTTTTTCATGTCAGTCTAATATTGTAGCATAACCTTTTTCATATAAACCTGTTAGTGTAAACAGCACATATATAGTAAATAATCTGTGGTTGGTCCCTTTACTTGTTGAGTCAGTTGTTGTTTTTCTTTTCAAGTAAATTGTTCTTGGCCAGAATGAGCTGCAGTGTGAACATGGCCACAAAACCTTCATCTGGTGAGCCATTAACATAGCTATAGATGCTGAAGTATAGAAGTATTCTGTCAGCTCAAATTGATACTGAATCTGTCTGTGTGAGCTTGATTGTGAAAGCTTGGCTATGAAATGCTGATAAGAGCCTAAACAAACCTGTCTGTATTCAGACTCTGTCAGCATCTGTGTTCAAAGTAAACACTTGACACATATTTCTTTATCTTATTTGTCACTAACGATTCACCCTTCACAATTATTTTCAATTTCAATGGACAATTTTCAGCCCACAGCCTACTGCAATCAGGCTCAGGTTGACATTCTCTGTGAATAAGCGAGCTGTACATGTGAGGCTGTGTCCGTGGCATGTGTTCAGGTCCACAGTGACCTGACCAGTGCAGCTTATTAAATCCAATAGATTGGATTTTAGTGCTCTTTTGGCATCTTTAGCATCTAAAAGGTCTTGCCCATGCTTCACAAGACAAACCATCTTGATTTGCACTGTCAATACTTTACACCTCGGTAGTTCTTGCTTTCCCTAAGCTAAGCATTAATGGGATGGGGCTATTTCTGTTCATTATGTTTTAATAGGGTATAAACACAAAGTGCCAGACATTGTTTTACTGTGGGTTAATTCCACCCTGGATAACAGCAATATTTTCTTTTCTCTTGCAGTATCCTAATAAGAGCAAGGAACTAAAAGAGCATTTTGAGTGTGTTGGATTTTTAAATAAATACTATAATTTAGAAAATAAAAAATATGCAATATATATATAACAATACAATAATAAAATACATATATTTAACATATACATATACATATATATATATATATATTTTTTTTTTTTTTCTTTTTTTTTTCTTGACAAATTCTATTACCAGCATAATTTTTTTATGTCATAAATTGTTCATTTGATCGAAATTTTCCAGGTTTAATTTGGAATTGGAATCCCAAATTTTCACATTTTGGATTTTTGGACAACAGTATATAGCAGTGGGGAGTTGGAAAAAAGTAACACAGTTCGGTCACTTTTTTTTCTGTTTTGGGTTGCTCATGTTTTTCCAGCCATAATTTTAATATCTTTCTAATAACTTTCAAACAAAGATTTAGAAAAAAATCCACCTGGAAAAAAAGGTCAGATATTGTTTTGTGGTCTCTCTTAAGACAGAAGAGATCTGTTCAGTTTAATTACAGACTAATTACCCACGGCTATTATCCCATGAATCTTTATGAATGGTAAAGTATAGCTATGCTTGCTTGATATAATATAACCACACATGTTTTAAAAGACTACACACTCATCAGGCCTCTGATAAATAGAGGTCATTGTATGTGAGTCTACAGAAAGGTTCTTTACTTCAGCACATTTGTTGCTGTTTGAATGAACCAGTGTGTTTCTGTCGAACTGCTGTGTGTTTGTGTCTGTTTATTGGAGTTTTTGTGTCTGTTTCTAATTTAGAAACATTAATTTAGGCTTAAATTACAGGGTTCGGTCAGATAGGTTCCACTGGGACCAGGTTGTTGGAATATGATTCCTTGTTGTGTGTGAATAGAGCACTGCAGTGATGATGTTTTTTTTTTTTGCATGCCAACACAAAAAAGTTAGCATCACCCTGGTTCCCTCAACAAAAACCCAACATGATTTTTCCATTGCTTTTAGATTACTGCAGAAAATAAGCTTTGTGACCAACAAATGTTTATGATTCTTGATGAATGCAAATCAGGCATACTATATCCAGCATCAGTTGCATTGCTTCACCATCATTCACAAATCCTCTCCCATGGCCTCATGGGAAAGTAAAGTGTCCATCGATCGAATACACACTCCAGAATCTCAGGCGGAAGTAGGCCTAGTAGTTTTTGACTACTGTTTTGACTACAGACATACTACACTTTTCGCATACTGTATAGTTTTGAAGTAGGCATATTCAGACGCACCAATTGACTTCAGGATGATGGAACTGGGAGTGCTAAAATACTCGTTTTCAGATTTTGGCCTACAAAAATATGTCATCGCTTCAGTGCTCTATGAAATGAGCCAATGAATCTTCACTTTTGTTATGAAGGGCATCCTTGAATCATGAAAAAAAAAGATTCACAGCAAGGTTATAGGGTCAGGTTCTCTGACTTGGCCGAGAGAAAGGAATAGCAGAAAATGCTGCTGACTGATGCAGAATCCGAGAAACAGAGAGTGACACGGAGTGAAAGAGGTGGTAGGAGGGTGCGTACAGCTGGGATGCATATGAATCGCGACTCTGAGAAGGAACTGTGACTCCTGAGGTGGAAAAATGCTGATGTATGGAAGAGAAGGGGGAGATCAGAAATGTCAGAAGGAAGTGGGAGGCGAGAAGGCGCGTGAGGGACAAAAAGGCATCAGTGTTCTCGTTCCCTCTATAAACTCCCCCTTACATTCCAGCTATCGGAGGGGAGTTTGGCACACTTTTCCTGCTAAACAACCAAAATGTTTCTTCTGATCAACAGACGTGGTTAACTCCAAGAGGAAGTGACCATGTTCTAGTGGGTAGTGATGTTTTAAAGGGACAGTCCCAGAGATGCGTTTTTGACCTCTCGTACTGAGGAAATTCCACACATGGCCGAATAAGCATTGTGTTTAATGTGACAAGGACAAGAGTTTGACCTCCTCTGTCACCAGCACTCCTGTTTTATAGCAGCACTGCAGCATTTACAGGTTATGTAAACTATGCTGCAATTTTCTATCCATGGGGTTTCTATAGCAATGACCCTTACGTTAAACAAGAACATGAGTATGACCGCTCTCTGCATAAGGGTCTGCGATCTGGGGTCACAGTTTAATGTGTCTCTAGGAAAATATATGAAGTGTTCATTAGACTTTTCTCTACATGAGTGTGTTTGACAAACAAATTGAATGTGGACTTTTTTCCACCCGAACATCAGGACTTTAGATTTTAGAAGGCAAAATATATGTTTATACTTGTTGTAAACTGATCACAAGTACAAACAAGCCATAGTCTCTGTGCTTTGGTTTACCAGTTTTTATTAACAGTGCATCTTCCATTTACGCATCTTAAAATTGTAAAAAAAAAAATATTTATTTATTTATTTACTTACTTTTTTTCTTCTTAAAATTCATTGTTAGTACCTTGTTCATATCTTGTGATTTTTCCCCCATCAAGGATGTTTTAATTGAAATTATTGTTGTTTTAATGTAATTATTGACATGATGCAAATGTTCATTATCGTCGACAAAATAAAAAAAAAAAATCTTAATGAAAATCAATATGAGGTCATAACAGCAGCAAAAGATTATAAAACAAAACTGTTTTAGTGTAGAAACACTAAAACATCAAAGAAATTTACTCTCCTGTTCATCAATGTAGCATTTAATTGATCAAAATACAAAACAGCAATATTATACATTATTTAATTTAATAAACAAATATTATTATAGTAAATAATATATTTCAAAATTAAATTTTTATCTGTGATTTGTGGATGTCATTTTTAGTAGCCATTGCTAAGAAAACCTTTATAATACTGTAAGTGTTTCCAGACTTTTGAATGGTGGTTTAAATAATACTTACTGTATAAATAGAAAACAATGTAATTACCAGATTAACTAAATCTGGAAAGGTGGACGTTTTATTGAGTTTATTTGATTTTTGTGGACCTCTTGTTTGGGAGTGGTTTTACATTCCAGGCAGATGATGGTACCTGCCAGTCGTATTCTGTCTGGTTCATTGTGGGTGAATCATGCTTATTGTATTGTTCTTTACACTGAGGGCAAGTACAAAGACGTGTTAAATCTCTTTGCAGTTCTTGTGTATGGAACCCCAGAACCTGACGGTCAGTGATTAGCCGTTGACGACACTCTCATCAGATCAATCAGGCTTAGGGGGTTCAGAGTGCACTGCAGTAAGGACATGTGATGATGGAGGGGAGCATACGTGAGTGCTCAGTTTGAGGGATAAAGACATCGGCTCTAGGAGCATCCTGTGGCACTAATTACCTCAATGTGTAATCTAAAGTGTTTCAAAGAGGATTTGGCTGCTGTAAACCTCTAATTTTGTTTGGGACATTTAACTATGTCCCATTTAATTTTGGCTGGAATAGACTATAAACTGATACTACTGAAACCCATCCGGTGTTTTGATTTCTAGTTTGTCAGTACTTGCTGAATAAACTTCAACACCTTTAAAGTCTTATTTTTATTATTTTATTTCATTCTATGAAACATATGCAAGTGTAAATTTTAAAGTAAAATTGTTTATTATTTTGAACTTCTATCTTAAAATAATTATGAATAAACTGCATTGTACCATCTCAAGCTAAATTAATAAATGTCAGTATCATTGCACATTTAGAAAGATAACAGGAATTATGGTAACGGGGGTCATCTCGTGATATAACAAGATGCTTTTAAAAGAGAATTTAAAGCAGATGTTTCTTTTTAATTATCAGTTGTTTGCTGATCAAATGGTAAGAAGGTTGACAATATTGTCTCACAAGTGATAAAAAAGAACTCGTCCTTGAAGTGCTGTCTTTTTGAAAAGATGATGATGTCGTTGACTTTTTTAATGTATGTAATAGTTTATTAAAAGTAGAAAAGTGGTACTAACTGGGTTGATGCACAACTTATTTTACATACATTTTTAATCATTTATTAAATCTTTTAGTAATACATTGTTAAATAAGATGATGTAAAAAAGATGTAATGATGAAATGCCAGTCTGTTAAAAATCAGATTTTTGTTAATGTGCTTTGAAAATGTCTACAATATAAAAGTCCGTTTATTGGTGAAGTAATTTTTTACACATGCATATGAGAGAGACATGATGGCACCCATTTTGCAGGATGACCCATTGTCACCTGACTGCTGCTGCACGTGTCAGGTTTTTCATTTAAAAGTCATTGCTGCGTAAAGTTATCAGGGTGTTGCATTAAACCACACTGTTGATATCAGGCTGAGGTTGAAGGTGAGAGTCAGAAACGAACGGAAGCCTCACCACCTCCCATAATGCATTTCCTGACCCTGAGTCATTCAGTTTGGTTTGGACACTCTTTCTCATAGTCCCGCCCAACACTCCACTGAAGATTTATATTTTGCCAATGTTGTGGTGACAGACCATCGAAACTGATGTCCATTTTCCATGCGAGTTTTATCAGTGTTGTGTAGAGGCTTTTAGCATTTGCAATCTCCATTCCACAATGACAGTAGCAATGTGTTTGGCACTGATAATCAATCCGCTGATAATCAATCAGTATTCACTGTTGACATCTGTCACTTCCTCTGTGTGTAGAGACAGATACCTTAGTCATCTTTGTTATCATTTGACTGTATTGAAAGCAAAACAAAAGCCCATTTCTATGCCATTATCACTAAAGAACATTGTGTTGTTGGCTACAGACTATTTATACAATATATATATAACACTGCAGCCACACTGCAGGATACCGTGTCATGTAAAATCACGGTCAGCCTGTGCTGGAGAATATCCAGTGGCGCAGTGTCGTTTCCTTGGTTACTGTGTGGTAGGGTGACCATACGTGCCATTTTCCCAGGACGCGTCCTGGGAAAATGGCACGTATGGTCACCCTACTGTGTGGCTGTGAGCAATAAATATACATGCTCTCAGCGTGCTTTTTTTTTTTACACGCGAATTTACTCTCTGTGCTGGTCTGAGGTCATTTTATTATCTCTGTTATGATGCTAATGGGAATTTTAGGATGATGAGGTCAGTTTGCGCCAGTTTTTTAATAAAATATGCTACTTTCCAATGCAAATATGTGGAAAAAGATGACTGGATGGGCAATTACGGGAGGAAAAAATGAACCCCAGTGTCAATGAAACGTTTCTTGGCTCAAATTAAACAGCAGCTGTCTGTTCCAGCACTTTAATAAACTTATTTTATTGGCCTCCGTTAACCTTTGATGTCGTTGGCACAGTGGCACCATCTAGCGAGTGTGCTTTTCCCACTCTGTTACCATGTAAACCAAGGGTCTCCAAACTGCAGAGTCCTGCAGAGTTTAGCTCCAACTTGCCTCAACACACCTGCCTGGAAGTTTCTAGTATGCCTAGTAAGAGCTTGATTAGCTGGTTCAGGTGTGTTTAATTAGGGTTGGAGCTAAACTCTGCAGGACACTGGCCCTCCAGGACCGAGTTTGGAGATCACTGATGTAAACCCTGATTGTAACCCAATTGAGAATATTTTATATTTTTATATTATATAAATATATATGAATAAATGTATTATATGATATTATATAAGATTATATTTTCTTTTAAATTAGTTTTAAAGCTGCAGTCCGTAACTTTTTTTGGTTAAAAATGATCCAAAATCAATATTTGAGCAAGTACATAACCAAAAAAAGTTTGGCAAAAGACGGGATCGAACCCGGGTCGATCACGTCAAAAAGCCAATGACACACGCTTATCCATCTGCGCCACTAGAGCTGATGATTTACAGCCACTTTTAACTAAATGTAAATAGACACTCCGTATTTTTTATTCCATAGTAAGGGCAATTCATACAATACATTTAAACTGAGCTACTTTAATACAATCTCCGAACTTTCTACCACGACTCTGCTGTTCTTCGGCTGGTTCTTCCTTTATACATTGATTGACAGATGTCTCGTCCAGTCAGCGGTGAGTAATCCCAAACCAATGGCGCTGTCTCAAACTATACCTGCCTCTTCCGGTTTGTCTGATTTGTCGTTGTGTTTTCTGACTTGTTAATTTGTTTTCAGATTTGTCGTTGTGTTTTCTGACTTATTTTGTTTTCGAATTTGTCATTGTGTTTTCTGACTTGTTATAATGATTTCTGAATTGTTGTTGTGTTTTCTGAATTTTTGTTTTGTTTTTTAGACTTGCATTTGCGTTTGTAATTTGTTATTTTGTTTTCAGAATTGTGATTTGTTTTGCACCTCTCGGCCACCGTAGTGCTGACTCACAACCCATGCAAGCTAGATAATTCCACACACAGCTGCAATTCCAGGTTTTCAAACAGAGATGGCGACAAAGAGACAAAACTTATGGACTGCAGCTTTAAATTAGTTTTAAATTGTATGCATTTAGAAGTTCTTTTTATCACATTTTAATTTTAGTATATTTGAATTCTATTTATATATTATATTTTTTCAAATAACAAAGTATTTGTATTATTTTATCATTTTTATACATTTTATTTTTAAATATTTTATATTTTTATTATTTTGTTATATTAAATTATTCTATTTTATTATATGTCTAATATTATATATAGGCATATATTTATTAGATGTTTTTATTTTTGAAATAATAATAATAATAATAATAATAAAGTGTAAGTGAAAAAGTTTCACTCATCTAATTTTTGACAAGTTACTCTTCTACCTGTGCAAACTGTGCAGTGTTTTATATCAGACATCCACTAGATGGCACCACACACAAAAACTATGCACTTGATATGACTCATAAAAAGCACAACTGCTATCTCTGTAATAAAGGTTACAGCTGCTATACTTGGCATTGAATAAAAGAAACAAGGTCTTCTGATTTCTATAAACATCTGTTTTGGGGTCAAGTTAGTTGAGATTGAATGAATAGGACACTGTTTAACTGAGTCGCGACAACCTCACATGACTAAATTCTTCTTCATGATTAATGTTTATGTGGAGGACACATCAGACATTCTGTCTAATGTAAATGAGACACTGTCACTGCAGAGCTGTTCATTCTGAAGTGTCTTTGCTGTCTCTAGTTTGAGGAGTGCATGTATCTGAGACAGATGTCCGCAACATGCAGATTGTCAGTTTATCATCACCAGCTCCAGTCTAGTTTTTCTCCAAGGCTTCGGCGCTCATGCTGACGCAGACATTTACAGTGAATAAAACACATGACCTAGTCCTCCTCCAGCATATTCAAAACCTTCTTCTTTTAAAGGAGCTGAAAGAGTGTTGGCAGCCCTCACTGGCTCTCTAAACTGTGCTGTTTGTCTGTGCGCTTAGTGACTGTGTGTATCCTGTTTGTCTCTGGCCTCCAGACTGCAGCTACACATGTCATTTGGAGTGTCAGGGGCTTGTCCAGCTGGACTGCAACCAACTAGACCAGCCGACAGAGGATGTGTCTACCCCCGCTCCACAGAGGCCCGCCGCCAAAGACCCTCAGGAGACGGTAAGTTCACTCAAGTTCAGTATGACGTTATCCCCCGGTTTCACAGACATGGCTTAAACCTAATCCCAGACTAAAATGTAAATCTGAGCTGTTTCAACTGAAAGAAACTTGCACTGCCTGATCTTAAAATATGTCAGTGCCTTTGTTTTGTCTCAAGATGCTCACCAGTAATGTTTTTTTCTAAGGCACGTTTATAAAAACTACTTAAATGTCCTAATTGACCTATTGCCTAATCCTGGTTTAACCTAAGCCCCATCTATGAAACCAGGCCTATATCTCATTATTGTGACTTTGTTGCTTGTAATGGTTACTTTGTATCTAACAATGTGACTTTGTTTCTCACATCTGCAAATTTATATCTCACACTATAACTATATTGTATCTCATTAAATGACTTTTTCTTACTTTTGCAGATATATGTCTCACAATGTGACATTATATCTCATAATTGCAACATTTTCTCATAATTGTGACTTTATATCTTTATTTCTTGTAATAGCAATGTGACTTTATATCTTATAATTGTGACTATTTCCCATAATTGCGGTGTGACTCGTAGCTGCAAATTTATATCTTACACTTTTACTATACAGTATATCTCACATGTGACTTATATTTGCAAATATGTCTCACAGTGTGACTTTATATGTCATAATTGCAACTTTATGTCCCATAATTGCAATGTGATTTTCTCACAGCTGCGAATTTATATCTCACATGGTGACAACATATCTCATAATTGCTACTTTGTTTCTTATAATTGTGACTATACAGTGTGTTCATTTTTTTATTTTAAACTTCATCTCACAATTACCTTTTTTATTTTTTACCATAAAGCAAAACAGACTTCCATATTACTGGTATCATATAACAGTAACATTATGGTACTTTGACACATGCCATGGTACTAAATGATTGCCATGTTCCTTTACCGTGCTATTTTATAGCTACTTCAAAACCCCAGCTACATGTCTAAAAAGTGTAGTAGCGCCAAAGCAGATGTCAAAAATAAATAAATAAAAACATAATGTGTTGGAATATAGGAATATATTGATGCTTTCATGGCACTTTTGTGATGGATGATACTTTTTGGTACTTTTTTATAAGTGAAACATGCAGAGAGCTTTCCAAATTTAGAAAGAGAGCATGAAATTATGCAGCAAAATGCCAGGGATGAAGCGGAAACTGAATCTGATCCTCCCTGGGTTGCTTGGCTGGGACACATTATCTTATGCTTAACTGTAAAACTGCATTTTACAGTGGCAGTGAGTTTAGTCCCAGGTACACAGGAAGTGACAGCACAGTTGGGACTGAGGAAGAGCAGCAGGGGCCTGCCTGGGGCCTGCACACTGTCCTCAGCAACACACACAAAGGCATGCACTTACTTTTGCCCAAGTTTCTAGCAAAGCCCATCCTCTTCAAAGCATGTGATGCCTGACCAAAATGTCAAAACGGTATGACCTAGAGCCCAATCAGATATCCAATAACCTATTTCTCTCCAAAGCGTTTATGTTGTCAGAATAGTCATTACTGAAAAAAGCTTTTCCGTCACTTGTAGTGTATCTGTCTTATTTATGAGGCCTACTCCTGTCTGTTCCTATCTCCTCTAAATCAGGAAAAGAGCAAACCCAGCTGGCCTGTGCTGTCAGTGAGATTGAGAGTTGTTGAATGGTGAGCTGTCAGCAGAGGGCATTATGGTTATTTCTCAACGGAAATTAAATTCACATTAGTGGTCTCCTCACACAGGGCAGGGCTTTGGTCTTGTGAACTACAGATTGTATCACTGATTTGATGCAGCTTCACAGAATAAGAGATAATAAATGTGTGTGTGTGTATACAGTTGTGGTCAAAATTGTACATACACTTTGCGGTATCTGCAAAATGTTAATTATTTTACCAAAATAAGAGGGATCATATGTTCTGTACAAACAAGGGACTCATGAACATCTATCACAAAATCAAACAAACAAACAAAAAAACAGCTGTGGATTATCCAGTTAACAACACAGTATTGAGAATCAAGCATATGTAAACTTTTGAACGGGGTCGTTTTTATAAATTCAACTTCAATTATTTTCTCTTGTGGACTGCATGTCAATGTATTTTATGTGAAATATCTTCTTCAGGTCAGTACTAAATAAAAAATAACATGCATTTTGTATGATCCCTCTTATTTTGGTAAAATAATGAACATTTTGCAGATACTGCAAAGTGTATGTAAAATTTTGACCACAACTGTATATATATATTATGCAGAACGATTTAAGAATTATTCAGTGTGATTTGCATGTGAATGCCTCCATTAAAAAGTCTGAATGAGAGTATCTTTTGCAATGAAACACGAGACATGCCTTATATATAAAAGCCTTTGTTGGTCCATATGCCTGTCACACTGGCATCAATTGTGTTATAGTTGTCTTTACTGCCATTCAAACACCCCAGAGAGATGTACCGTTTTGCACACAGACAGACATTGGACATGCACAGGAAATGCAGATAGCCCATAAAGAGAGCCTCACAACGTAATTACAGCCAAAACAGAAGCTAGACACCCCCTAACTAGCTTCAGGGATTTAACAGACCTCTGCAGCCAGAAGCCAGGGCGGAGAACCATTGGCCTTATGTAGATGAATCACAGAGATATGAGGGAGTCTCTGTGTGTGTGTGTGTGTGTGTGTGTGTGTGTGTGTGTGTGTGTGTGTGTGTGTGCGCGCGTTTTTGTGAC
>NW_015555883.1:1059562-1062432 GCF_001515605.1 Sinocyclocheilus anshuiensis
ATATATATATAATAATATTTTTGCATAACATTTTCATTTTTTAGGATGCTTTTGAAAGTAAAAAAAAACAGCATTTATGTGAAACCGAAATCTTTTGTAACTTTATAAATGGCTTTACTGTCACTTTTAATCACTTTAATGCACCCTTGCTGAATAAAAGTTGTTATAAAAGTTATTAATTTGCTAAAAACTTTTATTGACCCTTTGAACAAAGAATGGAAATGTGGATACCTACAGGAAAGATCTCATTAATAGCTCATTTGTTTTTCTTAGACGTCACTGAGGTTGAATGAGAGCAAACGGACACTTCTTTTCAGACTGAAGTGGTTTCCAGGGTCCAGTGAAATTTTGAAATCTTAATTTTTAAAGAAATGTTAAAGGTTTAATATTATAATTGTGTTAATTTTTCTCCTTACTGAATTAAGTTGAACTATAAAAGAGAAAAAGAGTGTAATTTACCTCTGGATATAGACTATTATTCACAGTATTAGCTGTGAGAGGAGAATATATTATTGTTATTATTCAGTGGGGTGAATCATCTCCACTCTTAATTGCAAAACTCTCTAGCATATTCTACACACATTCCTCTCATACTTCACCACTCCCCTGTTATCCTTATTTAGTAGGCTATATTACACAAACCTTAAGTGTCTCTCCCTCACTTTTTATCTTTGTTTCATGAGAATACAAAATGCTCTTCATGCACATTACCCTAATATCCCTCATATCATGCAGGCACAGTGCACAGGCTCTCATGTCGCCCATCCCTGTTGAAAAAAACAGCATATGCTAGTTAGGTATGTTTTGACGCTGGGATGCTGGTTTAAGCTGGTCCTTTGCTGGTTTATGCTGGTCATGTGCTGGCAAAGGACCAGCATAAACCAGCAAAAGGACCAGCATAAATCAGCAAAGGACCAGCTTAAACCAGCATCCCAGCGTCAAAACATACCTAACCAGCATATGCTGGTTTTTTCAACAGGGATGGCCTCAAAACATTAGCCCCGCTAGTGCTAACTCACAGTTAGCCGTGGAATATCTCTCAGTTTTTGTAGCCTCCAAAAACTGAGTGCTCCATCCTGAGGTCTTGTTTATCCCTTAATTTTCAGTATAAAGATATAGCTGATTTGATCTGAAAGCCCCCGAACGTTTCTTTGGGTGAGTCTCTGTGCCACATCAGGCACAAACAAGAATACATTTGCAAGTTCAGAGATGCTGTTTTTATTTTCTTGGCATTTATTGGCTGTGAAAGTGCTGTAGACTGTGGGCTGAGGGTTTGTTTCCCCAGCTGCTGGAGGTATTTCATCGGCTTTGACTCTAGTAGTGCAGATAGTCTGTTGTCATCTCTCATTCACTTCCTTTTCCTGTCCTGGGGTGTGTACACATGCACAAACACACACAGCAAACACACTCTTTATGTGTCATATGCACTGCGGCCCCCCTCAAACCATCACAGCAGCTGGAGATATCAAATGCAGTTCAGTAGTAACACAATATGTTTTTCTATTTGCATGTGCCATTTTCAGATTTTTTATCAGGTCTGTCATCTCACCGTAGCATTTCCTGTGGAGTAACTTGCGTGATAGTTCACTGCAGTGTCCATGTTTGTCTTTTTCATCCTGTCTTTTTCATTTGATTTTGAGCTGTGTTGATTTTAGCAGCTTGATCTTGATTCCTGAAAACCACACAAAGAGATCCTGGGATGCGTATGTGTGTGGGCTGATTTCATAATTTGTGGAGAGAGCTGTAGTAAGGCACATTTACACACTGATCTGCGTGGGTTTTCTTAGTGCATTTTTGCTTCAAGCTTCAAGGCTTTTTAGATTATTAACACATTGGTAATGCTTTTAACACAGGAAGTGTTCTTCCTGCTTCTAACCTTTCAGCCTCTGCGTTCAATACTTGGATGGTCTGAAAACATAGAAATGATAGATTCAGTAGGTACTGACAATGGTACTGCCTGATGATGGGTTATAAATATACCATTGTTAAATAGAGAGCCCTCCAAACAGAGCCAAGACTGTTTCTCCTCTACCGTTTGCCATCACCAAGTGTGGAAATCAGAGACCGTCTGCATTTTTTAACTAAGTACGAGAGAGAGGGAGAGAGGTGTTATAGCAGTATCAGACACATATCACATGGAGCGTCCTAACGCCACTTAACACCACTGTGAAGCAAGAGCTGAGTCCAGTGTCAGGACCTGTCCAAGCCTCCAGTTACTCCTCACAGAACATGTCACCAGCACAATACCAGAGCGATTACAGGAAGGAACATTTAGGACAAAAATGTAGGGAGAATACAAAACCTCCTGCTTCCCTGTAGAGAAAAATGCCTGTGTTATGGATTGTTTGAGATCCGTTATCATTGTCAGGCACATTGATTTGCCCACATTGGGCCTCTTCACTCCATACTTCATACAGCAGTGAGACAACTTTAGAGCCTGTATTTGACAGTGACAAATGACGCTTTCCGCTCGCATTTCTAGCAGGAGGTACCTTGCTTCATTTCAGACCCCTTAGCGGTTACAGTGTGGCGCTTTTAGTCTGGGTGATTTCACTTTGATTTTGCAATCTCCATCCATCCATGGTATTGATTATGTTTTTCTGGGCTGCCCATTGCGAACTCTTTGGAGGGAAACTATTGAGGTCTATTGAAAATTAATTGGGGTGTATTGACAGTAGCCAAAAGAGGACCTTTCTTCTTCCCAGGGGGTTTGGATATCGAATATGTTCAAGCCCCTCTGTCTTTCCCAGTGATCCAGCTCATTGATATAGGGGTCGACCGATATGTGTTTTTCAAGGCCGATGCCGATACCGATTATTACAGATCAAGTAGACCGATAACCGATATTTTGAACCGATATATATGTCTGG
>NW_015555883.1:1063296-1104693 GCF_001515605.1 Sinocyclocheilus anshuiensis
CGCTCGTCTGTGCCATTTACATACACAGAGACATGCAGAACATGATGGATTCATATTTAAATAGTATTTTTGCGGCTTAATATTTATGAGGTTCCGTTTGTGTCAAAAATGAGTCGACTGCTTTGTGCTTTGTACTATACATTTTTCTATGTCTACAGTCATTGCCTACTTGTTCAGGTAAATCAGTATATGTTGGCGTGTATGCTGTCTGTTGACGTTGTCTTAATCTGTCGTCCTGCCTGCTTTTTTCTCTGTCGTTTTGTTCTGTCGTCTTGTTCTGTCGTCCTAACTGTCATCTTATTCTGTCCTACTTACTGTCGTCTTGTTCTGTCGTCCTAACTAATGAGGTTCCATTTGTGTCGAAAATGAGTCGACTGCTTTGTGCTTTGTACTATAAATTTTTCTATGTCTACAGTCATTGCCTACTTGTTCAGGTAAATCAGTATATGTTGGCGTGTATGTTGTCTGTTGACGTCGTCTTAATCTGTCGTCCTGCCTGCTTTTTTCTCTGTCGTCTTGTTCTGTCGTCCTAACTGTCGTCTTGTTCTGTCGTCCTAACTGTCATCTTATTCTGTCATCCTAACTGTTGTCCTGTTCTGTCATCCTAACTGTCATCTTATTCTGTCGTCCTTACTGTCATCTTGTTTTGTCGTCCTAACTGTCATCTTATTCTGTCATCTTATTCTGTCGTACTAACAGTCATCTTGTTCTGTCATCCTAACTGTCGTCCTGTTCTGTCGTCCTAACTGTCGTCTTGTTCTGTCGTCCTAACTGTCGTCTTGTTCTGTCGTCCTAACTGTCGTCTTGTTCTGTCGTCCTAACTGTCGTCTTGTTCTGTCGTCCTAACTGTCGTCTTGTTCTGTCGTCCTAACTGTCGTCTTGTTCTGTCGTCCTAACTGTCGTCTTGTTCTGTCGTCCTAACTGTCGTCTTGTTCTGTCGTCCTAACTGTCGTCTTGTTCTGTCGTCCTAACTGTCGTCTTGTTCTGTCGTCCTAACTGTCGTCTTGTTCTGTCGTCCTAACTGTCGTCTTGTTCTGTCGTCCTAACTGTCGTCTTGTTCTGTCGTCCTAACTGTCGTCTTGTTCTGTCGTCCTAACTGTCGTCTTGTTCTGTCGTCCTAACTGTCGTCTTGTTCTGTCGTCCTAACTGTCGTCTTGTTCTGTCGTCCTAACTGTCGTCTTGTTCTGTCGTCCTAACTGTCGTCTTGTTCTGTCGTCCTAACTGTCGTCTTGTTCTGTCGTCCTAACTGTCGTCTTGTTCTGTCGTCCTAACTGTCGTCTTGTTCTGTCGTCCTAACTGTCGTCTTGTTCTGTCGTCCTAACTGTCGTCTTGTTCTGTCGTCCTAACTGTCGTCTTGTTCTGTCGTCCTAACTGTCGTCTTGTTCTGTCGTCCTAACTGTCGTCTTGTTCTGTCGTCCTAACTGTCGTCTTGTTCTGTCGTCCTAACTGTCGTCTTGTTCTGTCGTCCTAACTGTCGTCTTGTTCTGTCGTCCTAACTGTCGTCTTGTTCTGTCGTCCTAACTGTCGTCTTGTTCTGTCGTCCTAACTGTCGTCTTGTTCTGTCGTCCTAACTGTCGTCTTGTTCTGTCGTCCTAACTGTCGTCTTGTTCTGTCGTCCTAACTGTCGTCTTGTTCTGTCGTCCTAACTGTCGTCTTGTTCTGTCGTCCTAACTGTCGTCTTGTTCTGTCGTCCTAACTGTCGTCTTGTTCTGTCGTCCTAACTGTCGTCTTGTTCTGTCGTCCTAACTGTCGTCTTGTTCTGTCGTCCTAACTGTCGTCTTGTTCTGTCGTCCTAACTGTCGTCTTGTTCTGTCGTCCTAACTGTCGTCTTGTTCTGTCGTCCTAACTGTCGTCTTGTTCTGTCGTCCTAACTGTCGTCTTGTTCTGTCGTCCTAACTGTCGTCTTGTTCTGTCGTCCTAACTGTCGTCTTGTTCTGTCGTCCTAACTGTCGTCTTGTTCTGTCGTCCTAACTGTCGTCTTGTTCTGTCGTCCTAACTGTCGTCTTGTTCTGTCGTCCTAACTGTCGTCTTGTTCTGTCGTCCTAACTGTCGTCTTGTTCTGTCGTCCTAACTGTCGTCTTGTTCTGTCGTCCTAACTGTCGTCTTGTTCTGTCGTCCTAACTGTCATCTTATTCTGTCGTACTAACAGTCATCTTGTTCTGTCATCCTTACTGTTGTCTTTACTATCGTCCTGTTCTGTCATCCTAACTGTTGTCCTGTTCTGTCATCCTAACTGTAATCTTATTCTGTCGTCCTTACTGCAGGGGCGTGTCTACGGGGTGGCCAGCATCTTCTTCTGGCCCCCCCCGAAATTTGGCTGGCCACCCCAGGTGCCCCCCCTACCCGATGTCTTGCCATAGGCTTGTTTTTAGTAAATTACTAATTTTAGGCGGTTTCTATAGTGTGATCTTAATGACAATGTCGAGAGCGCATAATGTTACGCGATCCATGTGCGCGAGGACGAATCTCTCCACTCCCAAGCGGATTTCCTTCACTCACACAAAACTGGACGTGTGCTTTTAACATACATCGTTCCGCAAAACTACCCCCCCCAACCCCCCCGTGTGCTTTTAACATACATCGTTCCGCAAACACACACAAAATAATTGTGTACTGTGCATATATGACGGGAGGCATTGGCAAAATCTCACACGTAGTAAGTCAGTCTTGTATCTAGGAACATACCTTTGGAACATGAAAAAAACCTATTGGTAAATTACTGTAATTTTTTCATAAAACATTTATGCACTGTACATACATTAAGGGTGATTTTGGCAAACTCATAAGTTTTGTAACTACGTATATACTACAACCTTTGGAACATGAAAAAGCCTTTTTGGGTGAATTACAGTTTTTTTTTTCTAAACATATTTGTGCACTGTACGTCCAATAAAGCAGGTATTGGCAACATTTCACCTGTAATAAGTCAGTCTCTACTACAACCTTTGTAACATGAAGAAAAAAAAAATACAGTAGCATAATTTTTTAATGAAAATATTTGTGTACTGTACAGACTGTAAGGGAGATGTTGGAAGTATTGTCTAAGGCGAGACATTGGCAAAATATATTTAGTCAGTTTGCCCACTAGGCATTTACTATATTAATATGAATTATTGTACTTCGTTTTGTACTGTGAGGTGAATTTGCAGACGGTCCCTAAAGGAGCCTAGTCGAATATGAAATGTGAAACTAACTTTACAGCGCTGATTAAGGTTATGATGACAAAGCAAGACGACAGAATAAGATGACAGTTAGGACGACAGAACAGGACGACAGAATAAGATGACAGTTAGGACGACAGAACAGGACGACAGAACAGGACGACAGTTAGGACGACAGATAGGACGACAGAACAGGACGACAGATAGGACGACAGAACAGGACGACAGAACAAGACGACAGTTAGGACGACAGATTAAGACGACGTCAACAGACAACATACATGCCAACATATACTGATTTACCTGAACAAGTAGGCAATGACTGTAGACATAGAAAAATTTATAGTACAAAGCACAAAGCAGTCGACTCATTTTCGACACAAATGGAACCTCATTAGTTAGGACGACAGAACAAGACGACAGTAAGTAGGACAGAATAAGATGACAGTTAGGACGACAGAACAAGACGACAGAACAAAATGACAGAGAAAAAAGCAGGCAGGACGACAGATTAAGACAACGTCAACAGACAACATACACACCAACATATACTGATTTACCTGAACAAGTAGGCAATGACTGTAGACAAAGAAATGTATAGTACAAAGCACAAAGCAGTCGACTCATTTTTGACACAAATGGAACCTCATACAGGATCTGGTGTAGCAACCCATGGTGCAGCATATTTCATCTAATATATGCTATAGACAGGTAGTGGTCAAAGTATTGCTAAAACAGTTCAAAAGTGTCACCATAAACCCCACTTCTGCTGACCTACTTTTGATAAACATGAGTGAACTTCTATTAAAACATTTTATGTATTCAGGTCAAGCAATCTAAGAAATGTTTTTAGAAGATTAAATACTTTTTGAAAGTAATGGATATACTAACATTTAAATGAGTTTAATACATGTAGTTACACTGTGTATATACAGTGGGTACGGAAAGTATTCAGACCCCCTTAAATTTTTCACTCTTTGTTATATTGCAGCCATTTGCTAAAATCATTTAAGTTAATTTTTTTTCCTCATTAATGTACACACAGCACCCCATATTGACAGAAAAACACAGAATCGGCCGATAATCGGCCAGGCCGATAATCGGTCGACCCCTACATTGATTATTATAATGCAACCTAAGGCCACCACTTCAGGTAATTTGTCATAAGCTGCTAGTGATGATATTTTTATATCCATAGCTGCTCAGGCACCACATCAGCCGTCAGAGTTTATGAATATGGACTCAATATCTAGTTCACGACATGAGAAGCGTATGCTGCAGTGAAAGAAGATGCCAGAAATGTGGCCCAGTACAGTGTTCAATGAGAATCTAATAAAGCTGACGAGGGGACTTCAAAGTGGCTTTCAACTTCTCTTCCTTTATAGTGGCAAACTCTTTCTTCTTGTCTTTTATCTCCCTTTGTGAGGAATCGTCTCCCTGCTGGAGAACGCGAGCTGAGGAAAGCAGCAAATGAAAAAGAGGTGATGAATGATCTCATTTCACGCTGACATCTTGCCAGTGTTTTACCATAGTAACATGTGGAATTGCATTGCATTTAGTCATTAAAGGAATGAAAGGGAATTTTGTTGATGTAAGGCAGATACATTTAGATAATTAACCAGCAGTTTTCGTCTAGTTGATGGTGGGGATGTGAAAAAACGTAATACTTTGATGCATTTCTTTCTTCTGTGAGACACGGGAAGATATTTTGAAGAACTTTGAATGGACAAAACAACACTGAAACATTTTTCAAAATATCTTTTGTGTTCCCAAGAAGAAAGAAAGTTTTAACAGGTTTTGTCAAGATTGTTTTTGATATATATATATTGGTTGATTGGTTGACCATCGTCACCCATACCTAATTGATGGACTGATGAATGTGATTTTATGTCGTTCTTATCTTGCACTCACATTTAACATATACTGGTGCTCCAGCTGGACTTTGTTTCTAATTCCCTCAAGGTCAGGGTCAAAGGTAAAGACCAAAAGCCCTAATGAGTGGAAGGAGAGATCAGATGTCGCTTTAATTTTGACCTCCAGTGGAACATATGTACACTAAATGTTGTAACATTCTAATTTCTGTTGGTCTGGAGCCTACAGTGTTTGTGTGTTAGTGTTTTCAGCTTTAATTTGTGCCCATTCTTTTTTGTTTTAGATGTAGTTGTATTATTTCCTGCCATCAGAAAGACAACTATTAAAGGTTCCCTGTAAAAAGCACTACAAAAAGATTTATCTCCCTGTGTATTTCTATTAGCGGTGCAGTGAAAAAGCAAAGGGACATTACAGTGTGATGAATTATTTATAGAATGTGCAACAGTAATGATGATCAGTTAGGGCTCTGAGTTCTACCTTTAAAGGCTCTCTGGAATACTTACATTTACATTTATTCATGTAGAATACGCTTTTATCCAAAGTGACTTAAAAAGGAGGAACATTACAAGTGATTTATCATTAGAGCCAACAGTATTTGCACTACACATTAGCAGATTTTATATATGGTAGTCTAGTACACAAGCTAAAGCAGAAGTGAAAAGCAGGAAAAAAAAACAGACTTGAATCTGATTGGCCACTTGCAACATTCTACAGTAAGACATTTTTCAAATAATCATTCCTTCCTTCCTTCCTTCTTTCCTTCCTTACTTCCAACCAACCAACCAACTAATGAACTAACCAAATCTATATTTGATAAATATTTTTATTTGGAATATTAGATTCTGTTTGGTTATTCTGCAAACTGTTTAATTTGCAGGCAGTGTAGTTTCATGGTCTCTTTTTTTGGGGGTGTAATGATCATTGGACTGTTTAATTGACAATTTAATTGATGGTTTAATTGGTGAATCTGATTGGCCACTTGCAACATTCTACAGTAAAACATTTTTCAAATAATCATTCCTTCCTTCCTTCCTTCCTTCCTTCCTTCCTTACTTCCAACCAACCAACCAACTAATGAACTAACCAAATCTATATTTGATAAATATTTTTATTTGGAATATTAGATTCTGTTTGGTTATTCTGCAAACTGTTTAATTTGCAGGCAGTGTAGTTTCATGGTCTCTTTTTTTGGGGGTGTAATGATCATTGGACTGTTTAATTGACAATTTAATTGATGGTTTAATTGGCAGCTAATCTAGTTTTCATGTTTCACATTTGACTCCATGGTCTCTTTTTTATTACATTATAAAATAATTTAAACTCAAATCAATATTTAATGTTTATTTATGATTCATCAATTTATTCCAAATACCAACTTGTAATTATTTTTATTTGGAATAATTGATTTTGATTGGTCATTATGCCTTCAGATTTTGTTTTATTTTATTTTTTTGTAATGAGCATTAATCTGTATAATTGACCGCTATAATTATTTGGCAAGCAATTTATTTTCATGTACCTCATATCACTCCACAGTCTTTTTTTTCCTCACATCATAAAATAATTTAATTATGGACAGTCAGTCATCAATTATCACAAAATAAACCTTTTCACGATGATATGAGACCACCTCAATCACCTTTATTTTGTAATAATGACCTCATTATACATTGTCCCTTACTTTTTCCAGACTGAAAGAAATGTAAATGCTTTTTGCAGTCCTGCCTGTATTAAAGTCACAGTGCCATTTAACAATACTCTAGATTCACACTGCCTGCCATCAGAGGCCTTTTGCATATCAGCAATGCTATGCATACTATGTAAAGTAGCCTCTAAAAGACCACATGCAGTGAGCGCTCTCTTTCTTCCTCTCTCTCTCCTTCTCTCGCTCTTCCGGTCTATTATCTTTTTCCATTTCTTTCCTTCTTCCTCTCTCTCTTTTTCTCTACAGTGGGAAGTGTCTTGAGTTGAGCAAAGAGCAGTTGCATGCAGGAAGAGCGATAGTGGAGGAGGGAGGGGGAAGAAGGAGGGCGTTTGCGTAAGCTTGTAGGCAGATAACAGACCCAACCACAGATGGTAGAGCGAGTGAGAAAGAGAGAGAGTGTGCGCGCTGGTGTGAGAGAAGGAGGAAGGGAGGGAGGTGCAGTACGTCAGTTCTCTGCTCACTCAGTTACTGTGAGGCAGGTTGATTTTCTGGCGTCTTTCTAGCAGCTGTCACAGCCTCACTGTGGACTGGAGACTTCTGCATCCATCTCAGCCGGCTGAAGGAATATTCAACAGAATGTCCATGCAACATTCTCAGATCTTTAGTGCTTTTTACAGCAAGACTGTGTGACTGTGTGCCAGTTGGTGGACGCCAATACAAGCAATTTGTGTGCAGTGACATGCTTTCCTCCACCCTGGGCTAATTTTCTCATCTCAAGCGGTCGTGGGTTTAAAGAACCAAGCTGTCGGCTGAATAGAGTGGGAGAAGCTGCTTCTGTTCAGCTGCCTGTTTGTGACCTGTGGAAACAGGAACTGAGCATCAGATACCGGCCGCAACGCTCACTGAGCGTCAGCCTGCAAGTTTCGGAGCTCATTTCCGGAGGCACGTGGAGCTCTGGCCCTTCATCTGAACCTGTGGTCCCCCGCTCCCAGCCCATCCTCCCCTTCCCAACCCTGGAGCCTGGAATGGTGCGTTTGGTCCCCCGAAGACCCGCATAGGGAATCCCTCAAGCTGGATCCGTCTCCGCAAATGACCGGTAGCAATAGCATGAGCAGTGGGTACTGCAGCCTGGATGAGGAGAGCGATGATTTCACCTTCTTCACTGCCAAGACCTCCTTCTTCCGACGGTCACAAGCAAAGCAAGTAGCCAAGGTAGTGTATGAATGCGAGGCTGATGGAATTGTGAAGATTGAGCGAGTATATCCACACCTGATATAGAAGATGTGCACGGAAGCGTGTACACGGAAGTGCATTTTTTCTTCATGTTTCTCACTTGATGAACTGCTGCGTTGTAAGAAATGTGTTTTGGATGCATTCGGAACAGGTTTATGACCTGATATGTTTTGAGTGACAACATACAAAGACTGTTTTGGGTTTTCTAGCATTTTGTTCAACACTGTTGAGGTTGTTAAAGTTAGATGAGACAGGCTGTAGAAAAAGATTTTCCTACACTCTCAGAAAAAAAACGGTATAAAATCTGGGGTGATACCCTTTCGAAAGATACTAATATGTACCATTTAGGTATTAACATATATACTTTTGAGACTAATAAGTAAATTTAATGTACTAATGTGGAGCCTTTAGAGGTAAATAAGGTACAAAGGTGTAGCTTTTGAAAGCATACTGCCACAGCTTTTGTACCTATGTGTGTGTATGTGAGTGTATGTCTATGGAAACACTGTCGGTAGAAACTTTGTACTGTTTAGAGCAACTAACTAACTTTTAAATGAAGAGTCTCTCAAGGACTAATGATTGGATAAGAAAGAAGCTTATCCATTGCTTTTCCTTGCTGTCACTTAATATGATTTTTATGGCAGCCATTTAACACTCTAGTGTAAGGGCTGTGGGTATGATTCCCATGGAATGCATGGACGGATAGAAAAATGTATACCTTGAATGCCCCGTAAATCGCTTTGGATTAAAACGTCTGTTAGGGCGACTGTCGAAAGGGGGTTAGTAGGTGAAGATTGCACTGTTAGGTGTTAGGTTGCTCAAACTTACAATGATAGTATGAGCTTAAAGATGTTCTTATGAAAGATTAAGAAGTGTACAAGTCTTTGTTCCACACTAATTTAGTAAGTAGGCTTATTTCACAATAGAGCTGAAGTATTAATTGGACTTATGTTATATAAGTTAACCGAATGCATTAAAGCAAATTGCTTTTACTTCAGCTCATTACCTGCATATCTTGACCTTTATTATAGACTCTTTTAAGCATGGCAGTGTACATAGAGTGCACTCTCACACTCTCAGAGCTCTCAAATGCTGTGAGGGGAAGGAAATGGCTGCTGATTGTGCCAGAAAGGCCTGTCCTTCCCTGAATCAGAGAGTGTGTTATTTTACAAGACCCCATAGCTTTTACACTGACTTCCTGTTACTGTAGGCCTCTCTTAGGCCTCTTAGACTTAGATTTAGATACAGTTGTTTAGTGACCAAAAAGTCAGTCAGAATTGAGCTTTAATTAGATTGGGTCTTATAAGCTAGCTAGCAAATGCAGCTGTACTCTGAACACCACAGAACTGGAAATAGGCTAATATTTAATGTCCTTAAAGACTTCAAATTTCACTCCCATACCTGAGCTGACCAGCCTTACATCACTTTCTGCAGCATCAGGTTTGGGAAGAGCTTCTCAGGATGTGAATTATTTATCCTGTTCGCATCTCTGTCTGGACACAATGTGAGCTGCCTGTTTGAGGGCATTCAGTGAACAGTTTAAATTTTTTTTTTTTTTTTTTGGTTATTAGTCTGTTACCATATTGTATTGTTCAAACGTTTGGGGTTGGTACGATTTTAAATGAAGTCTCTTATGCTCATCAGGGCTGTATTTATTTGATCACAAATAGAGTAAGAACAATAATATGGCAATTTTATTGTAAATATTATATTTGACTTTAATATATTTTAAAATACAGTGGTGTGAAAAAATGTTGGCCCCCTTCCTGATTTCTTATTTTTTTGCATGTTTGTCACACTTTAATGTTTCAGATCATCAAACAAATTTAAATATTAGTCAAAGATAACACAAGTAAACACAACATGCAGTTTTTAAATGAAGGTTTTTATTATTAAGGGAAAACAAATTCCAAAACTACATGGCCCTGTGTGAAGAAGTGTTTGCCCCCCTGTTAAAACTGTGGTTTATCACACCTGAGTTCAATTTCTCTAGCCACACCCAGGCCTGATTACTGACAAACATGCAAAAAAATAAGAAATCAGGAAGGGGGCCAACACTTTTTCACACCACTGTATATTAATGTGAAGGCAAAGCTGAATTTTCAGCATCATTACTCCAGTCGTCAGTGTCACATGAGCCTTCAGAAATCATTCCAGTATGATGATTTGCTGCTCAAGAAACATTTCTTATTATTAACGTTGAAAACAGTGCTGCTTATTATTATTTTTGGAAATTATGATAATTTCTTTCAGGATTCTTTGATGAATAGAACATTTGAAAAGAACAGCATTAATTTGAAATATATATCGTTTGTAACATTATGTCTTTACTGCCATTTTTTATCTATTTAATGTATCTCTACTGGATAAAAGTATTAATTAAAAAAAAAATCTTACTGACCCCAAAACTTTTGAATGGTACAGTAGTGTAAGTTTTGAATGCTGGTGTTGTGCTGATGTCCCTAACAGATTTCTTAATTAGCTTAAAAGTAGGCAACAAAAAAAAGTTAAAAATTAGAATCTTTTTGAGACCATCACCAAACCAGTTTAAACTAGTCTAACCCCCCAAAAAAGTTCATGCTGGTCTAACCTGGTGTTTCCAGCAAGGTTGTTATGGTAGATCAGTGTTGCCAGACTTACGATAATTATCGTATTTGTACCATAATTTTGACCTCTGTACGATGTACAATCAATAATACCATAATGTACGATCATTTCAGAATTTTGTGACACCAAATGATAGTCGTTGTAATCATAGGGCTTCTATACTCATTGATCTAGCTGTGTGGATCCTACTGTACGTGTACCTTCATGATTGTGAGGAGACTTGAAAGTGTTACACATCTTTCATCTCATCTCACGTCTTCTCGACCAATCGTCGTGGAGAATGACTCTCTCTCACGAGCACAAGTTAGGTCAGTTTTTAGGTCAGTACTTAGGTCAGTTTTTTTCAAAGCTGAGGTCGATAGTTTAGCGATAAAGTATAGAAAATGAGTGCTGAAAAGGATAAATAGCTGTAACATCTAGATAAATAGCTGTATTCAGAACGTTTGACTCGTGTACGGTAATTTTCTTCCAAATACGATAATTTTGAACTTCTGGTACGATACTTGGACATTTCCAATCTGGCAACACTGTGGTAGATTGTTTGTGTATTGTGTTGCTAGGTGCAAGGCGTTACTTCTACAGTCATTTCAGCTATTGGGTGACAGACGTTTGATTTATATATTGGACTTTTACATTGTTTTGCTTTTACTGAACAAAAATAAGTGCAGTTTGAATAGGCAGTCATAAACACACCGAAGGTGAAGTTAGCTTGTCCTAATTCGTATTAGCATCTCTGGAAGTCCTCTTAGAAGAACCCCAGGGATGGATAAATGGGAGATTAGCTTCTCGCTTTAGTGCGCACATTCTTCTTGTCAGTTATGGGATTAAAATTGCTTTATGGATCAATAATACATTTCCGATTTACCTCGCTGGGTTAAACGTAGTAGACAGAAGGCTTTTAAACCAAGAGCACAGAGTGAAATTGCCTTTATAAATGCTGCTGCTTCTGTGTTCAATAATTATTCCAGAAACTCATTAAAGACAACACATTCAAGGTAAATTTTTGACCCAAATGACAGCTATTAGTGAAGGGAACAAACAATAAATAGCTTCCTCTTCAAGGGCAGAATTTAACATTTGAATAGGGAAAGTCATGCAAACACGAGGCCGTTTGCTCAAGGTTTTGCACTCCATGAGTACTGAAAGTCATGAGCCATCTCATAAACCTTTGTGTGATTGAAAAAAGTTTACTATGGCTCAAATCTGGTAGATGTTGCAGCTGTGGTGCCATTTCGGCAAATGGCTGCCTAGTTGGTAAGCTACAGCAGAATGAGTCAAGTTTTCTCGTTTCTAAACATTATAATAGCTGTTTAATTGAAATGCTGTTCAAAATCACATAGATGCTGAATGCTCAAAAAACAAATCTGTGTATCAATCAGCTATAGGGATGCCATGAGTTAATGATGCATAAAAAAAACAGGCCCAAGCACAATGCATCGATAATTAAGACCTTCATTATCAAAGGCATTTGAATGGATTGATAGCATAGGGCTTGTGTTTACTGGTGTCGTGGGCTCTGATGATCTACGCTGTTTATTCAGGCATGCAGATGATGGGCTTTGCATTTGTGCAGGGCTGCAGAGAGGGAGGGGAGAATCTCCTACGGCACACTTGACCCAGTAATGAGAGAGAGGGAGAGAATGAGTACACATGCAACGTGTGGGAGGGAGCAGATCACAAGGCATCATTCCTACACTGCGGCAGAAACAGCAGAGAGACACAAGAATGATCAATTAAAAGCATATAAATCTTTGAAAGATACATATACTGTAATTAGACTCCCGTTTGCTTACCTGTGTCTGACTAACCATGGTTGATTTTACTGCAGCTAAAGCCAGTGCATTAAAGTACATTATCAATGCATTAGCACTAACATTGTATAAAGAGACTTCCTCTGAACATCAGGCTTCCCTAGAACTGATGTCGGCTAACACTTGCAAATCTTACTTCCTGTATTTTTTGTTAGTGCAGTTCTCACGGTGATACGCAGAACATGCAGCATCTAACCAAATTATTACTGGTTTGAGGCCATTCAGTAGGTGCAGATGTAGAAGACGTGCACATTGCCTGAAACTGACACTAAGGGCATCGTGTTCCCTAATCAGTCGGAGTAGCCGTGTGCTGTGCTTAAGGACACCTGCCTGACATGCAGTGATGACTTTGAGATGACACTCCGATAGCATTTACAGCCGTGCCCTTTTCTTTCGTGTCATGTAGGCTCTGTAATTTGATATTTGCTCAGGTCATGCCCCAAGGCACCTTTATGTACATTGTTAACACCCTCCACTTGGGCCTTCTATGACTTTCTTTCCTCTGTTTGTTTAACTCTCATTTTGATTTAAAGAATGGCCTGGAGCATTTAACAGTGAAAGTCATTATTCAGTAGAGGAAAGCGTATTGTTCAATTCATACAGGTTAGGTAGGTTTTATCTGTTTGACTGCTCAAAGCAGGCTTACTTGTTGTTTCCTAACCCTGTTTATCAAAGAAATGTTCTTCCAGACATTTCCGGTTCACCACAAAGTGCATTCTAGAGAGAATTTTAATTGATCAAAAGTGACAGCAAAAAGATTTCAGTTTCAAATAAATGATTTGAACTTGGAAAAAAAAATGTATCACGTTCTTGGCAACTTTCCCGAAGTGTGTATGTGTTTATATACACATGTCTGGCAAAAAAAACAATGTTTTGCCAGACATTTTTGATTCACCACAAGGAGCGTTCTAGAAAAATATGTTGTCTGCGAGACAGCGTTTTTTGTGCATTCACAGGATATCCGGGTCACGTTTGATGTCGCTTCTGCTCACTCACTGCTAAAATCTGAAAGGTGCGATTCACAGCTTTCTCACATCAGGTGATTTCTGTCTTCAACCTGAAAGGAAATCGTGTGTCTGCAGCTGAGTAACATGCATTTCTATTGAAGCATAAAACCTGCAGTGAAGCGTTTGTTCAAACTAACTAATCAGGGTTTGCTTTTTACCTTTAGTGAGGAGGTTCGTTTCAGAGAGGTGGTGCACTCGTGCATGTGTAGCTCAGATGTGGGTCAGCTCTCTGAATGACAGCAGATACTGTGAGCCTCAGTGAATAGACAGGAGAGATCCCACACATAACCCACCCACTTCACAATCACACACACTTATGATGCCCTTTATTCCAATTACAACTCCCACGCTCACTCACATGCACTCTTACACACTTTCTCCAGCTGAAAACCATGAATACACCCACAGACACACACATCTTTGCTCTTTGGTTGTTACAATAAAGGACTCTTCCCTCTCACGGTGTTTCAAGAGAAGATCAGAGCTCATTCATATAATCATACTCAAAATGTGAAGATGATGGGATATGATGGCCGAGCTTGGATTGCTCTTGGATGTCGTGTAGATACATGTGCAGTCAAACACATACAACATGAAATAAACCATCAGGAGCAGAGCAAACTTTTAAACTGGTTTCCATTGTTTTGCCCATTGTTCCAAAAGGCCACTTTCTCTGCTTTGGATGTGAGGAAGGGAGGGAGAAAGATATATTTAGCAGCTCACAGTCCTCTGGTCACAAATACAGGAATTTTGGTTGTGTGCACCAAGGGATTCAAGTTAGTGGGAGAAGAATGAGAATGCCACAAAAATCTAAATTGTAAATCTTTGCTTGTCAACATTAATAAAGAATATCAGAGCTGCAAATTGATTGTGGAATGGTAGAGGATTTGTTTTACTAAACGTTGGTGGGTGTGTAAATCTGGTTTATTGACCAGTAATAGATGGAGGGACTGGAAGTGTTAGGGAAAACCACTTTGAAAACTGTCATTATTTTTGCAATACCGTTTGGTGCCGCTAGGGGCACAGAAATGACACACCTCACATTTAATTGACATTAAATTAATGTTGCCTTGCAAAAAAAAAAAAATTATGGTACAAAAACAAGCTTAATTTTCTCTATGCACAGTATAATTTTTTTTACTATTTTTTCCTTCTTTGGTTGAACTGACACAGATGTGTTTTTGGCTAATCTCACACAATTGAACATTGTCTCTGGTCTACGCCACACAATACAAAACAGGTAAATTTGAAGAAGTGAATGTGACGTGTATTGCATGAGCGATTGCACATAATTCTGAACACTTCTCTTCACAGAACACTGACTAGGATGTCACAGTGGCACACATAGCCAGACATAAAGTGATTTGTTTTCTTTGCTTTTAAGTTTCTTAAGGACAGTTTATTTTAAAATTTGTAATCCTTCCTCGTCTCTCAACTCACAAGTATGAGAGTGTTAAAACAGATGTTTTAAATGCGTCTCTGATTTAAAATTAAATAGTAAAATGGCTCCAGAGTCCAATTCAATTAATCAATTCCAAAACAGATTCATCTGTGTCAACTCTAGAAAATGGTCACTGAAATCATTGAATGGCATTTTTCATATTTTAAAATGTTTTGGTGGTGCAGAGACATTGGTAGATATTACTGTTCATTGTGTTATTATTATGTACTCTAACATTTGAGCTTTTACAATAAAATAATGAAATAACATTATTCCTTAGCTAATTTAGCGAAACAAAAAGTGCATTTTACTTGTTGCATTGATCGTAATAGCAACAATGCCTGAAATGATTGAGGAAAAATCTGCAATATCTGAATATATGTGGCTATATATATAGTGCTATTGTGCAAAAGTAAGTCTGAGATCTAAAGCAATTTATCCCCTCATTGAGGATTTTGCATCGCTTCGTTTGGCGAGACGTTTCTTTCGTGCCACCACATACCACAAGACGCAACAGCACAAGTGCAGCAGTATTGCACATTTCCTGTCTGCAGATTCTGTCTTTCATAACAAGCTTCTCATTTGAGAAAATTTCTGATCTTTCTGTCCATTGAGGTTATCCATGTCAGGCAGTTGTAGTGTGTGGGCCAGGCAGAAGTTAATTTGTTTGCTAAGCGTCCGGATAAATTCTTCTTCCTCTCCGCTCAGGCTTAATGTTTGTGTGTTCATGTGTGTATGAGTGGATCTCTTTCTGCTCAATGAGACATAGAGCTGCCATGCTGGCGCCACAGGGATCTCCATGAATAAATGATCTTGCTTTTTTCATTCTTATTCTTTCGTCCCAGAAAAGAAGAGAGAAACTCACTTTGCATGTATTACGGGAGATGCAGCTAGTAGCTAAAAATACCTCCGACAGAATCTTTGTTGCTAAGGCTTGTTCAGCGACTGTCACACCCACTAGAAAACCCCTCCAAGAGAACCGTTTCTTTGTCACTGGAAATGATGGAGTATTTAGTGTCACATGCCCTGTCATCATTCCTTCTGCATTATTTCTACCTATTAGAATGAATGTGTGCCCTACCAAGGTTTTTGTCATATAAGTGCTCGTTTTTAGATATTTGGGGGACAACATTTTTTTATTGCCTTTATTTGAGAAAAAATACATTAAAAACAGCAATATTGTTATTATTACTATTTTAAATAGCCGTGAATTATTTTAATATATTTAAAAATTGGATTTATTCTCGTGATGACAAACCTGAATTTTCAGCATCATTACTTCAGTCTCAGTGTCACATGATCCTTCAGAAACCATTCTAATATGCTTATTTGGTGTTCAAGAAACATTTCTTTTTATTAGCATTGTTGAAAACAGTTGTATATGTACATATGTATAATTTCTCTGTAAAAACCCTTTTTTCATCTCTTTTGTCCTGTTCTGTTCAATTCATGGAAAAAAGCGGGGAAAATAGCACATCCTTTGAGATTTGACCACACAAGAACATTAAACGACAGGTGTTTCTCCCTGTTGTTTATTGATGAATCATTATGGATTGGTAGAGCGTTCCTCAGAGGCCAAAACTGTCTTTGCATAGACTCTAGTCCTGTCTTGATCAACCTGGATTTGTTTAAAGAAGTCTCAAGAGGCATTTAAACTGTTACTGTCATGCTGTACACACACACTCACACACACACACACACACACACACAGAGAGAGAGAGATTGGTATCTCAGTGAGTGACATTGTTCCCTGTAGTTGATCAATAAGAGTAGTAGTAATGTTCAGACTTAGAAATATCAACATATTATAATGCCTATTGAAGATATTGTTACACTACCGTTCAAAGGTTTGGGGTCAGTAAGATGTATAAAAGTTTCCAAAAAAATATTAGGCAGCACATCTGTTTTCAACATTGATCATAAGAATTTTTTCTTGAGCAGCAAATCAGCATTTGATTTCTGAAGGATCATGTGACACTGAAGACTGGAGTAATGATGCTGAAAATTCAGTTTTGTATCACAGGAATAAATTACATTTTATAATATATTAAAATCGAAAACTGTTATTTAAATTATAATATTTCACAATATTACTGATTTTACTGTATTTTTATCAAATAAATGCAGGCTTGGTGAGCATTAGAGACTTCTTCCAAAAGCATTAAAATCTGACCCACTCCAAGTTATTGAACAGTAGTGAATGTATTGCTAAGACGAGCATCATTGTTCATAAGTGTTTTCTGTGGAAATACTGTAAATTGTCCATTTTTAAAATCTCCTAAAGTTAATTTTGCCAATATTTAGCAGTACTCTTGCGAATAGATAACAGTCATGGATTAAAAGCCACAAAACTCATTTAAAGTTGTATGTTAAAGGCATTAGAGTCATCCATAGAGTAGATCTATTATTTAGTTCAGCATCATGTATAGGATCTCCCATCCTCCCATGTTTCGCTCAATAGAAATCCAGCAGAAGGTAGTTTCTTCTTCATATAAGCACCATGCGTCACATAATAGCTTCTTGTGAAGGGCAGATAACTGGTTATCTTGATAACGTAAGTGTCTGTAATCTCAGCAGCAATCAGTTGTCCCCTCTTCCTCCCCGAGAGATGTTCTGCTCTCTTGACACTCAATACCAGGGGTCAATACAAAAATAGAAAAACTAGAGGAACTACCTCAGAGGAACTCCAAAAAGCACAGTTCACTAAAAATGGAGCTAGCTGAGAGTCCAACCAATGCAACTAAAACAGTACCTTCACGTCAATTCATCTGTACTGTCATGTTACATCATGCTTATAATGTCAACATCAGCTTTTACACAGGGTTGATGGCCTTTTCTACCATAGCTCATTAATACCTCACAAGGCCTCTACTGTGTTTGATATCAGGATGCCTCATCTAACCTTGTTTTTTATCTTGGTTTTAGGATGTGACAAGAGAGGAAGAGGAAGAGAAGCCAACATCCCTCACAGACGAAGAGATTAAAGCGAAAATAGATGACTACAACTCCAAAGTGACAGAGAATGGAATGAAAATAGTGAGTATTGATTTGTCAACAAAGCATTTGCACTCATTTGCAGATAATTTGAGAGTTTTACTGTGAGAAATGACCTGACTCAAGTTGTTTTGTTATCTCCCAGAGCTCAGATGGCACATACACTGGTTTCATAAAGGTTCACTTGAAGTTGCGCAGGCCTGTGACTGTTTCTGTGGATGGGAAGTCACCAGGACCATGTTCCTCTTCTGATAGTTCAGATAACCGCACATCCTTCTACCTGCCCAGGGATGCCATTAAACAGCTACACATCAGCAGTACCACCACGGTCAGGGAGGTCATCCAGGGCCTGCTGAAGAAGTTCATGGTACAGGATAACCCATGCAAGTTCGCCCTCTACCACCAGACCCGTCGAGACAGCCAGGGTAAGTGTTCAAATGAAGATGAAATATACTGTAGTATTGTACAATACTACTATAATACTAAGGTGTTGTATGCTTGATTTTTCAGATCTTTTCCAGAAGTTGCCATTATCAGAATGTCCACTCTGCTTGAGGCTGTTAGCAGGTCCTGATCTAGAGAACTTGTCCTTTGTACTCAAAGAAAATGAGACTGGCGAGGTTGAGGTGAGCTTTTCTATTGTCTAAATGTGTCATTTTTTATTTTTGTAAAATTTGCCTACCACAATAAACATGATCTAGTATTTTAATCATTAAATGAATTAATTTAACATATTTAGGCTGTGTGTCCACCAAAGCATTTTTGCCCGAGGCTAGTGTATTTTTTCAGTTTTCAATGGGAGCGCCACATTTTTAAAATCTTTTTCGCGCTGAGTGCTCGGGCATTTTTTTCTCTGCGCCGGGAGTTGAAGAATGTTCAACTTTAGGTAAAACGCAGCACTCATCACTGTCACTTTTTAGTCAGCCGTCCAATCACGGTGGAGGAGGGGCGGGGCAAATACCACTCTAACCAACTGTCACTCATTCGGTTTGTACTACGACTAAACAACAATGGAGGAGAAGTTAATATTTCTTGTCTCTGAGTATTCATGTCTGTACCAAATGGGATTCCCGGACTACTACAAATATTGATATGAAAAATAATGATTGCAATGATGCGTCTGCCACAGTACTTCTGCGGATATTCCGTATAATAGCAACCAAAGAGTCTTAACTGAAAAAAACACTGTGCCGCAGAAGCACTCTCAAGTGCTCACACCTAGGTGTTTTCAGCAGAGCACCTGGCATTTTCAGCTGGCTAAAAATGCTTTAGTGGACACACGGCCTATTTTACTTTTTTGCAAATATATTTTGTCTCTTTCTCAATCATTATGGCAATAAAATGCTTTTTATATTATTATTCGTATTTATTTATTTATATTTTATACTTTTTTTTCACCTGATCTATCATTATGAATATAAACTCATTTTTATATTTAACCACACTTTTATCCAAAGTCATTTACAATGCATTCAAGGTACACATTTACATTTTATCAGTTCTTGTTTTTCCTGGTAATCGAAACCATGACCTTTGCCATACTCTGCTGTATGAAGTACAGAAAACACTACAAAGCAAAAAAATTAAAAATAAAATCATTTATAAATACATTTTTAGCCTGCTTTATCATTATGAAAATGTAATTCTTGCTATGTTTTTTTATTATTATTATTCATGATAATGTAATTTATATGTAAATTATATATAAATATAAAAATTTTCATAGGCAAATCTTCCTGTTTTCATTCTTTGTTTCCACTGAAACTCTACAAAGCTAAATTAAACTTCCTAATATATATATTTAGAAATTATTAAATGCAATTAAATAAAAGCCATGCAATCTAACACATGCAAACAAAAACATAGGTTTAATAGACAGGTCTGGTTTTTTTTTCTGGCTAAAATTTCATATGTCTGGCTTTATTAATAAGGTGTTCTGTCTTTTTTCAGTGGCATGCATTTTCAGTCCCTGAGCTGCAGAACTTCCTGATCATCCTGGAGAAGGAGGAGAATGAGCGTGTGCGGCAGGTGGAGCAGCGTTACGCTGCCTACAGGGAGAAGTTGCTACAGGCTCTAGGTCAGGTCGAGAGCAAGCCGGGCTAATGTAAGACACAGAATCTCCTTCACCCCACTGAGCCAACACCGGGCCAGCCTGGAGGACCAGTAGCCCAACGGACGAACTCACAAAACCTCCACTCAGGACTTTGTACAAGCTCTCAGCATGCTTCTGTGACCTTTAACCCCCAAAGACGGGCAAAGGGATGGAGACATGACTAAGATGAAAAGGAAGGTTGGAACTAAAGATTGGTACTTCAAGAGTAATCCTTCTCTCTGGAAATGGAAGGCTGTTGAAAGCCCAGGAGTATGGCAGTTTCTGGCAGTCATGCTTTTTGATATCTGAATGGGTTTTGTTTAGTTTTTTCTTGTTGTTTTTACATTGACCCCGTCTGTCTGTGTTTTTTACAAGCTGCTGCTATTGCTGCTACTGCAAGTGTTACTTAAAGCATGACTTTCGCTTTGGTCTCTCTGCTTGTGTCTACCGCATGTCCTCTATCAGGGAACATCTATATGAAAGAGCAGAGTAAAAAAGCACTTCCTGTCCGAAAAGTGGGGAGACTTAAGTTATAGAAAATATGATGCCTGCAAAATATCAGAGGACAAATAGTAATCTTGTCCACATATCAGATTATACAGTTCATAAAAAATTATAACATGCTACTGTAAAAAAAAAAAGAGTTATACTGTTTATACTGGAGAGATTGTCTTAATATAACTATAAATGTACTGTATTACAGATAATGTTTCACCCTACAGCTCAATATGTCAAAATATCTCTTTCTTTCAATTTAAATTACCAAAATGGCTGTGCATCTCTATGATAAAGCGGTCATGAAACCCACTGGCCACTATATCTATAAAAAAAAGTGTTTCAATACATCTGGGCTGCTGAGAATGTACAGATGCAGCCATTTTGAGAAATATGAAGTGGCCCCACGCTGACTGTTACTCTCTGGAAAGACCCATTGTCCTTTCAGGTGTCCCATGAAAGCTTTTAGAAACACTCAGCACTGACAAATCACCTCAGTCTCTCAAGTGCGCTACCAGTACTTAATGTGCAGGGAGCATCAGTGGACGTGACGATAGTAGGCTGTGGTTATCCGGTAAGCTTTTCTGAATCATTTCGACTTTTAGCCCATACAGTAATACACAAGGTCATGTTAGATTAGAGGGCATCTCCTCGATCAGCACTCTAAAAAGCTCTGCGGATCCCAACCACAAGCATCTCAATCTGTATTACACCAAAGGAAAACAGAACAAGCTCCCCTTATTGTAATTACAAAATAAAGCTTTTATAAAGATCTTCCTGCTAATGTAAAGTGGAGTCAGGATGTCTGTGATTTGCACACCAACACAAACCACAGGAGTCAATATTATTCTGTACAGGGAACATGAGATGGATGTAACTTTTTTGTTGTTGTTGCTTTAATTGTAATAATAAGCATTTAAAGGGATATTTTTAATGTGCATACTTTCGTCTGCTGAATTATGGAGGTGCATGTGAATTGAATGTGTCTGTGACACTGAGGGAATTTATTATTTGTGAAGCGCATTCAAAAGCACTGAAGCGGTTTTCCATATTGGTCGGGAATAACTGTGAACCTTTCAATATGATGTTCCAGGCACTGATATTTCTCTTCTCCCTTATTTACGTCCCAATCTATTAAAGAACCATGGATTTCTAAACAGGACATCTTTAGCAAGCAGTTTTGTAATGGCTAAGTTGTAATTTGGATTGGTATGTTTGTAGAGGCACTTTAAAGTCACATGTTTCCATTTGGACCACTCTGCCCCATGTGCTCTGCCTGTATATTTTTCCTGCTGGACTGGAAGTATCACTTCCACCCTTTAGCAAGCGGCAGGGCCTTGTATGTCTGCTCAGGTGGCGCCCCCTGACAGCCATATTCCTGCTGCAGTGCCTTTAGTCTCCGTGTAGCTTATCTTGACTGTGTACTGTACATATGCTCTAGATGTCTGGCCCTATAACTCGTTGAGAGAGTTCCCACACATTCAGTGGCAGTAGCCAGGTGCTTTCAACGTCTGAGCTATTAAGTCCATGTGAGACTTTTTGGGACTAGTGTTTAAAATGTTGAAGTGTGTGTGTGTATGCGTGTGTGCGTTTGTTTAATTTATTTTTTGGTTCAATTTCAGTGTGTGTAAACTTGAATATGTGGACAAATCAGTACTATTGGGCAATCTTTTTTGTTTTGGAGTATCAAATGTTTCAAATGTCTAGTAAGCTGTAAATATACGGAAGAATTAAATAAAAGGTCACCCTTTCTTGGTGATGAGTCTGTTTTGTTTACATTGAAATAAATGAAGCCACTAACTGGGGTTACTAACAATTCTGTAGTTTAAATTATAAATAAAAATAAATGTAATTTTAGAAATAATATGATTTTTCAAAGTTATAAATAAAATAAAGTTGATTAAAGTACGTTTTACAAGTCTTCCTACTTAAAAATCTCATGTTTTTTATTCAATGTGTTCCTTGCTGTTTCTTTGTAATTAGTTGTGAAATTTACTTCTGAGTGAAATTGTTACTACACCAATCTTTTTTTCAATGTACCAGCAATTCTGCAGTTTACATTATAAATAAAAAATAAATATATGTTTAGAAATAATAATAATAATAATAAACAAATATTTAAATTGAAATGAAACAACTAAATTGGGTTATTAATAATTTTGTAGTTTTAATTATTATAAATACAAAATAAATATAATTTTAAAAATGGTTTAAGAAATCATTTATGTTGTATTTAAACTTAAATCATTTTAATTATTATAAATGCAGATTTATAATGTAAATATTAAATAGCATTTCAGATGCATGATATTACATTTTCACCTTTTTTGTTTTTTTACTTTTTTACCTTTAAAAAGCTATTTACTATAAGTGTTTTACGTACAATGCTACAATAATGGAAAATATGGCAAAATAACGTTATGGTAATATTAAATTCTGCATCACAAACATATTACTGTTGGTTTCTGGTATTATGTGACTGATAAAAGAAGTTAGCATTTTATCTACAGAACATATAGAGTAGTTTTACATCAGTACTGTAGTATCATGGTTGCACAAATCATACACAACCAGCAGAGGGAACCCTAATCATGTACAGTAGTTCAAATGCAAACATTTGCTCCAAGTGCAAAGGATGTCCAAAGATTTTTTTGTAATTGATTGAAGCATAATTATAGAACTTGTACTTTGTTAGATACTTTGCATACTAAGCTATGTATTTATATGGTACCATGTAGCAGCACACAGACAGCAAGGCACAAGCACTATGTTGTCACAACTACTCTGTTGTGTCTAAAACAAATAAGAACAGCCTGCATTGAACGGCAGTGTCAAGGGTCAGATAGCGCATGTGTAGTGTATTGTGCACATTTGTGTACACATGGCATATTACAAGAAAAACATGTTACTTTCAGTTGTAAACTTAGTTTGAACAGGCTCCACACTTTAAATAAACACTCAGTAAAATCCACCTACAGGTTTAACAGCATGCCCATACTTGGAAAAGTCTTGCAATATTTTAAGGACACCCAGAAACCTTTTAAGTCACCACAAAAAGACAGCAGTTGTGAGTGTCCATCATAATGTTAAAGAGCCCTCATAAGGTGCAAGTGCTCACCCGTCCAGTCTGCTACTGAGAGGTCAACCTGAAAACAATGTCAATATGTCATCTGAAGACACAAATATAGACAGGTCTCAGCTTCCCTTAAGACTGACGGCTAAGAATAGCATACTATGGCTGCGGTCCTGTTGTAAGCACACCCAATTTAGCTTGACATGTCTCACCATATCCCCCCTGTCACCCCTGCATGTGTTCTTCTGCCTGTGTTGATATATATCTGGGCTGTAAAGAGTTTGACAACAACACCAGACTTGCCAAGACAATTTCAGATATGCAGCACAGCTTAGGATAACACTTGGATTGTTGTGTTTTGATATTTTCCATTTTTATCTAGCAATAAATCTTTGTTTTGGAGACTGCCGTTTTAGTCGTGCTATCTATTTCTGGTTTATATTTATGTAAGTTTTACTTCAAAGTTCAAAATTTGAACAAAAAAATCTTCCACTGACATTGACTGAATTTTTGCTATTCAGTGATGCCATCATAATTACATATTTACATTTATTTGCATACAGATTTTTTTTTTTTAATTCCCATATGTGGCTCTGTTTTGACTCCATAGGTCTTTTTTTTTGCTTTGCAAACACTGGAAATGCAAATCTAAACGTAAAAAATGCAAATGCAAAAAGGCGCCAGTGTATAAAACCAACTAAAAAATTAAAATTCCTCTTGCAATTTTCTGTCAATCTAAAATATGTGCGGATATATTTCTCCTGGGACCCAGGCATAGGCTTCTGTCCTCTGTAGAGGACATTATATTTTAATGAATTTCTCTGAGACCATACATGCCACAGTCTGGATGTCCTGTCCAGAACACATTCAGGGCTTTTTAGGGATATCAAATGTTTGGAGGTTTGATCATAAACACACCTTCTCCTTGTTCTTTCAAAATGACTGATATTGACAGAATGATCAAATTTAGTGCTCTTAGGGAAATATGATAATATTTTGTCATTATAATTTAAATCGTACTAATTTTCAAATTGTTTGTCGTAAATAAATATTTCAGAAAAATGTTATGGGGTTTCAAATCGGAATTTGACTTTTTGTTATGAAACAGGGCATCATTTTCACACATGCCTTCTGTAGAGGACACCAGGACAAACGGCATGTCAATCAGGCATTTTGGGGAGACACAACAAGTCAATAGGGAAAGAAACTATAGATCAATATTCCTATGAAATATGAGATATTCTTACGAAAATGTTGCAAAGTTATTACTCCCATTATGACACTTCATTTTTCATTACGGTTTGCCCCAAGAACACATTAATATGCAAATTAGGTGCAGTGTATAGATAGCCTACATTGAATAAAATGGGAATATCAATTTATGGACATTTTACTCACATATTGCATAAAGCAAAATATTATATAAAATCATTATGTTATATCTTTCATAACATAGTTGAGAAACATCTTTGTACAAAGTTTGGTTAAAAATAGTCGGAAACCTATAAACTGATCGGTGAATGAAAAAAAATAAATAAATCATTGTTTTTGCCTATACATGCCTTTTCATGTCCATTTATTTATTTATTTTAATAACTTAGTCCTGACGTCCTCTAGGACATATAATAAAATGTGAATAATATATATATTATATTATAATATATAATATATATATTTTTAATGTTTTTTTTCTACATTTGTTTCTTATGCACCAACCAATTTAATGACATAAAAAAAAAACTAAATTCACAAAACTTTTTTATGGTTCTCAGGAGGATATAAAACACAAATGAAAAAATCATTTAATTGTCATCACTACGGAAATCAGTAAACTATATTCAACTTGAAACGTTCCAATTTCGCTTTGTTTATGTCTTGATTTGAACTTTCTCTCCAGTAAACAGCCCCATTTGAACTCAACAGTCACTTCCTTGTGCCCTCCCTGACGCTCAAGAGGAAACAAGCTAAGAAACCATTACGGGACGGAACGCGCATCCAAAACACTCAGACCATTCGTGAGAACACTTGTTTGACATGTCGGAAAGTGTTTGGAAGGGATGATGAGTTCATTTGACCTTCTTGTTTTTAGAATAAAAGCAAGTTAGGGGAAAGAGGAAACGCTAGCCTGAGTTTTAGCTGCCCGCTGGACCGTGTGCTCTGGCTGGGATGACTCTTCTGTTCAAACCAACAACACGAAATTCAAGAGAGGGGAAGAGTGGAGGAGGTCGACATCGGTTTAATGTTTGGACTCAATCTCATTGTGCTTTAGGGAGACAGTTTGTTTTGACGGAAACGCTGTTGTGTCCCCTTCAACTTTTATTCTTCATCATCATCATCATCGAGGACGAGCGCTTCTCGCCCACCATTATTTGGTTTCTTCTGATGCAGTTGTGAAGTTATGCACATCTAGCTTCAGTATCTATTAGTTGGGACCTTTTTGTTGGAAATACAGATACCTCTGTTACTTCTTCTCCAGACTTGCAATACAGGTGGTCAAATTGATAAGCCTCATGAAAACGGCTTAAAGGGGATCATGCCTGAACCCTGCAGTACTGTGAAGTCGTCTATCTAGCCTCTGAACATCTGACAAGCTTCTCCTCGGATATGAGACTAGACGGACACTGAATTGCTGTTTTGGATGGATCTTGCTTTAGTGAAAACATTTTTCAGAGGAAAAATAAATATTTGATGTTGACTGCATGCAGCCATGATGATATTGAGCAGAAAACCAGATGGCCCCATAACTGCAGGTAATTATATCCATATGAAATGTAATATCCATCTCTGTGAGTTTGCTGGGGCTGGTCTTTGTTCACTTAGCAAGTGAAGACAGCCGATTAATAATTATGAATTACACTGTGTTAATAATTCTTTGTTAATGTAAGCAAAATTCACAAGCTTGCAACCATATCTTTTTTTATTCCAGCTGATGAAGTTTCACATATATGTCAGCAGTAAAAATGCATGTGACAGTTGAAACAATGGCCCCTATAGGCTGTATCATGTCCATATTAACAGTTTATTGAATTGACATCTCAGTAAGTTCTAGTAATGGGGTCTGAACGGCCAATAGGTGTATTATATGTGGGGGCTTGTGTAGATGCACATATTTCAAAATGCCAAGATTGTTTAGTTTATAATGTTGTAAACCTTTTAGTGCTCATTTAATCAACTATGTTGTAATACAGCCTACTGGATTCGTTATTTGTTTTCCATTTACTCACCCTCATGTCGTTCCAAATGGTTTATTTCTTCTGTGTAACATAAAAGAAACTCTTTGAGAAATGTCTTTTATTTTTGTCTGTGCAATAAAATCAATGGGGTTCAAAACATCATTATACTTTCATTGTACAGAAAAATAAACATTATTCAAACTATATCCTTTTGTGTTCTACAGAAGAACTAAAGTCATGCGGGTTTGGAGTGACATGAAAATTATCATCATGTTTGGACGAAATTATCCTTAAGGCAAAAGTGGTCCAGGTCAATAAGATGATTTAATAACATAATCGTTCAGAGTTGTGGAAACTGCTGAAACTGAAATGAGTCATGAAGCTTTGTTTAATATGTAGCCACCTGCTGTGTAATGTGCTCAAGGTACTGTCTGTTGTCTGGCACACCTGCGACTTGTTTACATACCTCCCTAAGGGGATTTGTGTTTCTCAGATGGGAACATTGTTTTTTCCCTTTCTTCCTTATGTTTGTGTAATAGAAATCCTCATTTATGTAATGCTATATTGGATGATGATGTGGCGAGTGTATTAATATTTTGCTTGTGTATTCACAACCTAATCCCGGGTTCATTTTCACTCTTTCTCCACAGATCGCCACGGGGACAGTCTGTATGACTCCTACATGCGCACCGATCACATTGTGAACCAGGACGCTGATGTGAATGGACAGAGTCCCTCTGGACTTCCCCCTCTCCCAAAACACACTGTAAGTCCTGACTTCCTCTCCCCCCAGACCCAGTGCCCAGGACTTTCTAGGAGTCATCCTCTCACGGGAATCTTTCAGTGAGCCCTAGATGAAAATATTTCCCTAGTACTCGCATGAACAGTTCTAAAGAACACGATTCAATTCTAAAGAACAGCTCAGCTTGAAAATCTGACCCACTGACGTCTTTTGTATATCGGATTGTCGATCTCCATTCTTCAGGCTCAATATGTTCAAATTATTTTTCACCCCTGTGGTTCAGAGTCTTAGCTAAGCACATGTTCTGCTGCCACTTGTGCATCTTGGAACGTCACGTATTTAGACAAGCTTTCCTCCCTCATTCTGATAGTGGTACAAGTTACATCTGCAGCACATCAAGTCTGTTTATTGTGCCTCACAGCATGTGTATCACATGGAAAGCCCGTGCTTTTAATCTTTCAATAAATAAAATGTAATTTAATCATTTCTATTTTTATGGTGAGCAAATACACTAAAACAATATCAGGTGTTCAAACTAGACAGATTAAGCCTTTCAATGAGGTCCATGTAGCTTACAGTATGATACGTCAACGTGGGACCGGAGATGATAAAGATATGATAATCCGATTCTCCACTGTACTATTATGCAATAAATAATTCTGTGTATGTGTTGGATCTGATGACATTATTTCCTGTTTTGAAGCTGTATCACTTCTTTGTATGCTACTATACTGGACTTCTGAGATCATAAATACTATAGATAGACTATGTAATTGTTATTACCCTCAGTAAATAATTAACTAGCAATCTTCTTCCGTAAATGTTCAATAAACAATCTGGGAGGGGACGACTTTGATTTTCTGGCATTTGGGGGTTCAAACAATCATAGCAGCTTCCAGTAGTTCCAGTTATTCATTTAGCTACCGACATAACAGATTTCATTTAGGTCATGTAGCTCTTGAGTCTTTTTGTTGTGATTGAACAGCTGATGCATTTGGCTAGTCTCTACAGTATCCTTCAGTTCCCAACACACTGGTTTCTGTTTTTGTCCACTCCTTGGAACTGCCTTTCCATGCCCCTTCCCCCTCCAAAATTGGCACAGTTTTCTAGGCACCTTATAATTTTATCTGCATGACCTAATTTTTTTAACCTCTGCTTTCTTGTTCTTCTTCTTGCGCTATATGCAGAGCCAAACAGAATATATCTTGGGCTTAACTATAAATCTTTGATAGTGGAATCTTAAATGGAAATGGGACTTGGAGCAGCTATGGTGCATTAAACATCCTGAATGTGAAATAGAGTTCCTCTATTCCCGTTCACTCAAGAATGCCCACTGTGGCTGCCCACTGTTAATCAGGGTTCCCACTCAGGTAGTGACGGTGAGGAAATCTTCCTACCAGTTAATCGACATGTGACAACACCGGTAATACTGGTATCACCGGGGGGTGGGGTTCGTTGGAGTTTTCCTTCTCCTCTCTTTCGTTCACTTTTAAATAGCTTCAGGCCCGTGCACATTTTACTTTCACTTTCGAATTAGCGTCAATTCGGCATCAATTGCTTGAACGGACAGCAACAAAATGGTACAAACTCAAACGACAAACTCACTTATATTAAACATAGAACTTTTGTTAACAAACCGAATAAAATTACACCATGCTATAGGCCTAATATAAAATAAATACCTTACACAAAGTTTAAATATATATTAAAAACTAAATAAATAAGAAACACAGAACGTTTATTAGCAAAATGAATAAGAAAGCTTGGAGGCACTGCATACACCTTGATGTAAAATAAAATAACGTAAACAACATTTAAATACAGTAAAAATCAGCAAACAATGTGGAATCAAAGTAAAAAAAAACAAAACACTTACAAAATCACCTTAACACCGTCAACACCGACTATCACAGCCAGCCTAGTTCTCACGTGTCCTGGAAAATTGATGACTAATTTTCCAGTCCTGGAAAACACATGGAAAATGAGAGAAAATGTAAAATGTCCTGGAAAATCTTGTAGTTGTCCTGGAAAATTATTTAAAAAAAATTAAATTTTGTTTTCCTTTAGCCAAGAATGAACATTTTACCACTGGCCCGAAGCCATTAATGTTAGTAGTAGAAAATGTTCAAACAGCCATAAACTGGCCAGTTTTTACTGCAAACGCACGAATGGCAGTCGGCTCTTTTGTTTTATTTCAGCCGATATCTGTTCTGGACTTGCACACAAACTGTATTGCAAGCTTTTTCCAAAATGCCATTTGTGTGGAAATACTACGAAGTCTGTAAACGGGATGTTAACAAATGCCAGAGATGCTGAAGCTGAACACAAAGATGAGAAAAAATACTGTAGCAGGCAGAGCAGCTCACTGTTCATGATGCACGCAATATTGGACGAAATTTTTTAATATTGAATTGGGGGTGGGTGTTTAAATGAATGTACCTCTGTGGGATACTGATTGTCTTCAGAAAAGTTTAGATGCTATTTTCTTTTCACCTTGCCTCTGTATAATGCATATTAAAGTAATATTTTTTGGCGCAGCACTGCTTTGTTTACAGCGGTAACCAAGGAAACGCTGTATCGTTGCTGTTCCAGAAGCGACGCCTGCTGTCAGAGAGTGAATTTGTGTTCTCATTCAGCCCGTCTGCTGTTTTTTTTTTTTAAATGTATAATTTCACAAAGATAAAGTCAGACCATTCTGTTTTTGCTTCAGATTTTGAAATTACATCTAATTTAAATCAGAAACTGCTCATGTATGTAGAATCTTTATATGTATGTATTTTCTGCCAATGACCTGCATTAGTGTGGAAAGGACTGAAAGACATCAACTACAAGACACCATCCCCCAGCACTGTGGAGAATCAACAACTGGCCGATGATTTGAATGAGTTTTATTGCAGTTCTCACACCCCACACCCATTCTGACCTTCTCTCCATGGATCTATTAACACGTCCAGCAACCCCCCTCCCCTCCTGCACTTCAGGTCTGTGAAAAAGATGTGCGTCAGGTCTTCCGGAAACAGAAGATAAAGAAAGCACCAGGCCCAGACAGTGTTACACCAGCCTTTCTAAAAACCTGTGCTGACCAACTGGCCCCCATTTTCACACAAATCTTAAAAAGATCACTTGAGCTGTGTGGAAGTCCCTTCCTGCTTCAAACGCTCCACCATCATCCCCATCCCAAAGAAACCCAAAATTACAGGACTAAATGATTACAAACCTATGACTTTAACCTGCTTTTACTTGTGGTCTTGAAGTAATTTGAAAGCCTGGTGCTGGCCCACCTGAAGGACATCTCTGGACCCTTGCTGGACACCCTGCTGTTTGCTTACCGAGCAAACAGGTCTGTGGATGATGCAGTCAACAAGGGACTGCATTATATCCTACAACATCTGGACAGACCAGGGACCCAAACCTCCTCATGTCCAAATTAACTCGGCTCTCTGTGGCACCTCCGTCTGTCAGTGGATCACCAGCTTCCTGACAGACAGGCAGCAGCTAGTGAAGCGGAAAATTCTCATCCAGCACCCGCACCATCAGCACTGGTGCCCCTCAGAGATGTGTTCTCTCCTCATTGCTCTTCTCCCAGTACACCAACAACTGCACCTCTAAAGACCCCTCTGTCGAGCTCCTGAAGTTCTCAGATGACATCACACTTATCGGCCTCATCCAGAACGGTGACGAGTCTGCTTACAGAAAGGAGGTTAAAGAGCTGGCTGTCTGGTGCAGTTATAACTGGAGCTGAACACGCTCAAAGCAGTGGAGATGATAGTGGACTTCAGGAGGAACCCCCCTGCACTCCCCCCACTCACCATCATGGACAGCACTGTGGCAACAGTGGAGTCATTCAAGTTCTTTGGCACCACCATCTCTCAGGACCTGAAGTGGGAGTTCCACATAGACTCCATTGTCAAAAAGGCCCAGCAGAGGCTGTACTTCCTTCGCCAGCTGAGGAAGTTCAACCTGCCACAGGAGCTGCTGATACAGTTCTACTCTGCAGTCATTCAATCCATCCTTTGCACATCTATAACTGTCTGGTTCAGCTCAGCTACCAAATCAGAACTTAGAAGATTGCAGCGGATAGTCCGGACTGCTGAGCGAATCACTGGTTCAACCCTCCCCACTCTCCAAGAACTGTACTCATCTAGAGTGAAAGGGCTGGCAAAATCATTCTGGACCCCTCACACCCAGCCCACTTCCTCTTTGAACTTTTGCCGTCTGGTTCATGCTACAAAGCACTGAGCACCAGAACGGCCAGGCCTAAGAACAGTTTCTTTCCTCAGGCAATCCATCTCATGAAAAGCTAACTTGGCAATAAACGTGCAATACACAACACTATTTATACATTTATTTAATATACATACCACTTTTTACCATTCCTTGCATTTGTACATAACACACCTGTACACACAAAAACCCATCTATTGTCTACTTTGTAGATTGTGTATTTTTTTATATATATTTTTTGTTGTATATTGTTATTTCCTATTTACTTATCCCATTTTTATTCTTTTTATTATCTGTCTTGTCTTGTCACTGTCATTCTGTTGCACTGTGGAGCTTCTGTCACCAAAACAAATTCCACGTATGTGCAAACATACCTGGCAATAAAGCTAATTCTGATTCTGATTCTGATTCTTTCTTTGGATTGTGATAAAAATGCAGTGGTTGCGTCTAATTTTTAATGGCTACAGAGAGTTCGGCCTGTAATAGAGCAAAAAACATCTCGTTCATGTACTCATATTTTCATTCTATCTTATCTCTTGCTTTAAAAAAAAAATAAAAATATTAACAAATCAGTATTGAAATCGGCCCATTTGCTTGTAAATAAATCAGAATCGGAACCTTGGTCAACAGTGGTCAACTTTGAGAAGTATTTCTGTAATTCAGTAACTTGTTAAATAATAATATTGATTATTGTCAAAAGTAGGCTATTAGTTCTTCTGTACCAAGTCGAAACTAAAAATTTAAAAACGTAACAATACCGGCCCTTGTGCAGCCCTGGTAGTACCAAGTACAGACTCATATCAGGACTCGCTGATAGGCAGCTGCTTTCAAATGCTTCTGTGCTTATTTATATCGCTTTCCATGAACAGTTACATGCAATGGCCAGTCAGAGGTGTTTAAGTTAATTTGACCCTTTTAAAGAAATACTTAATTGAAAAATATTTGAAGGATACATGCCAATATTTTAAAATATTATTTTCTTTAATATTATTATTAGCATCAATAATGAACTGATTTCATTTATTTTTATTTTCAAATAGGTAAATAAGATAATTAAATATATATATAAATTTTTTTTTTTTGCTATGGTACTGAAATTGGTTCTGAAAATCATTTGTTGTAATGTATAATTAAGAGCTCATATTAAAGAGCTGATTTTATAGTTCAGTCATGGACCTAAACTGTATGTTTTTAAAGATTTCTCAAGCGAGGAATATATTATTTTAGGGTGTGATCCTTGTGTTTAATTGTCACCATAATTAAATTTAAAATGTCCTGGAAAAGTCCTCGAAGTCCTGGAAAATGATCACTGAAAAAGAGTGGGAACCCTGATTAATGACATGTTTATTTTGTAAGGCAAAAGTTCAGTGCATATTTAATGATATAGTTAGGTTTAGTGGCTATTTCTCAACCATGGCAAGAATTCTTTCCAAGTGCTGTGCTAAAAGTATGTGAAGGACCTGTCATGGTGAAGTCATACACACTTTCTAAAAGAAAATTTCCACATTGCTTTGTTTTCCCAGTCTACTGAAATGTAGTTAGTTCTGTATTTAAATTGCATTATGTTTTGAAGCATTCAGCATGTTTGCAGGTCTCAACAATTAGACTCTTGCCTTCAAAGCAGTGTTAATTTCGTTGACGAATAATTTTCGTCATAATTGTCGTCAACGACATTTTTTTCACAGACGACAAGACGATAACGAACTAAAACTCTTTTTGAATAACAAAAACTATGACGTAAATCTATTGACATTTCGATATTTCGTCAACGAATAAAAACGAGACGAAAATTTTGGGGAGGGACGATTTGGGATGAGATTCATTCAGAACGAATTTGCTGCGTGGTTCGGAGATTATGCGTACATATGAACCGGCGGGACATAAACTAAAATACACTTGCTGCACGTCGCATAAAACGTTAAAAAAAATTTCAATATGTGGGAGTAAGAGAAGAGCAGACATATGGATAAATCTGACGACGCAAGAGAGAACAATTCGGTCCGGTTTTCTGAGCGCAGACACTATATACACACGTCTCACAGCGCGCGAGTACTCTTTCGCGTCACATGAACCGAGAATTACACACAAAATGATGTTGAATTGTCCGTTTTGACGAGTATTCACGTAAACACAGTTGATTACGCCTTAAGTGAACGTAAACGGTAGGAAGACGTGTATCAGTACATTGCATCCATTGCAGCTGTGCATTCAGTTTTAAAGGGATAGCAGCCTAATTTAGTTGCTATTGTCCGAGTCATTGATGTTAATCAAGCAACAAAAGAAAGACAGAAAATCACGCACTGCTCTTGACTGAAAAACTTTAGTAGCCTTAAAGATTAATCTAAATTTATTTATAGAAATAAATATGTCTGCTTGAAAGAATGAAGAATATGGTAAACAAGTTGCTATAAAGAATGCATAATTAGCCTATATAACCATTGGTATTTCATTAAAAAGTAGACCATGTTCTTGTTCTTTGTGAGAAGTGGTTTTATTTAATTTTAACATAAAGGCATGTGTGTCAAAGCAGTTAAATCGGTTTCTATCATGATAAAACCTTAATATCAAACCTATATAATGAGTTTGGAAATTTTAGAGAAATGCTTAATAAATGCATTACACTGTAACTAAACCCATTAGATTTTAGCCGACTAAATTTACTGTAGATTTAGTCAACTAAAACTAAAAACAATTCAGATGACTAAAATATGACCAAAACTAAATGGAATTCTAGTCAAAAGGCTATGACTAAAACTAAATCAAAATTTGCTTCAAATTAACACTGCTTCAAAGGTTTTTTCCGTATCCCCTGTGAGTATGAAAGTAACATCTTGTTCCACCAGTTTTCAGTTCACGTTCCAATCACACTGCAAAGGCTGTGTCTGGCATTCTCTGTCACTGCAATTATCACTCATGCATCAAACCTCTCCACTGGTCTCATGTTATTCCCAGGGTTACTAGGCAGCTGATCAATTCTGCACGTTTGCGCTATTGATTATTTAACACTGGTCTGATAAAACCTCAGAGCTGCAGTACATTGATTTTTCAGGTCAACGCAGAAACCAGAAGCGATAAGAGATTGATTTTGAACATCCACTTAGCTGAAAAGATAATGTTGGCTTTGGTCAACCTCATATTTGTCTTGTACAACTTGATGTAACCATTTGACAAACTTAAAATATTTCTTTCCTTTTGTAGGGTGTGAACAAGCCTACAATAAAGGATCACCAAGCAGTCCGCGGAGGACAGAAGGTGAAGTATTTTTATGAGGACACCTACAACCGCAAACTCAATGGTGTGAGCCAGCACAATGGCACAAGCCAAGTACCAGCTAAGCCCCAACCTGCAATCTCCAAAGACAGAAGCGTGGACAGCAACAGCTCTGTCAAGTCATCCGAGAGCTCAACAAAAGTCACAAAGCTGGGCAGCCCAATGACCCCAGAACAAGCTCTCAAGCAATACCGGCAGCAACTGACTACCTTGGAGCAGCAGGAGATCCACAACTATCCTGAGATCTATTTCCTGGGACCAAATGCCAAGAAGAGGCAGGCAGTAGCTGGGGGCACCAACAATAGTGGATATGACGATGACCAGGGAGGATACATCCACGTACCTCATGACCACCTTGCCTATCGCTACGAGTTCCTCAAGGTGATCGGCAAAGGTAGTTTCGGACAAGTGGCGAAGGTTTATGACCACAAGTTACAGCAGCACCTCGCCTTGAAGATGGTGCGCAACGAGAAGCGCTTCCACCGGCAAGCTGCTGAGGAGATCCGAATTCTGGAGCACCTGAAGAAGCAAGACAAGACAGGCAGCATGAACGTAGTCCACATGTTGGAGAATTTCACCTTTCGCAATCACATATGTATGACTTTTGAGCTGCTTAGCATGAACCTGTACGAGCTCATCAAACGCAACAAGTTTCAGGGTTTCAGTCTCCCGCTGGTACGCAAGTTTGCACACTCTATTCTCCAATGCCTGGAAGCACTCCATCGCCATAAGATCATCCACTGTGACCTGAAACCAGAGAATATCTTACTGAAGCAGCAAGGCAGGAGTGGGATCAAGGTTATTGACTTCGGCTCCAGCTGTTTCGATCACCAGCGTGTCTACACGTACATCCAATCCCGCTTCTACCGTGCACCCGAAGTCATCTTGGGATTGCGATATGGTATGCCTATCGACATGTGGAGCTTTGGTTGCATTCTGGCAGAGCTGCTTACTGGATACCCTCTGTTTCCTGGTGAAGATGAAGGTGACCAGCTGGCCTGCATGATGGAGCTACTGGGTATACCACCTCAGAAACTGCTGGAACAAGCCAAGCGTGCCAAGAACTTTATCAGCTCCAAAGGCCACCCACGCTACTGCACGGTCAGCACACTTAGTAATGGCACCATAGTCCTCAATGGGAGCCGTTCTCGGCGAGGAAAATTGCGAGGTCCCCCAGGAAGCAAGGAGTGGGGGTCGGCCCTCAAAGGCTGTGATGATGCCACGTTCATTGACTTTCTGAAGAAGTGTCTGGATTGGGACCCTAGTACTCGAATGACACCAGTTCAGGCCTTAAGGCACCCCTGGCTCTACAAGAGACTGCCTAAGCCGGCACCTGGTGGCGAGAAGTCCATGGTGCCCAAACGGATCACGGAGCACAGCACCTCTTTCCCTACTATCATCTCCAAGGTACCCACTGTCATGGGTTTAACCAACAACAAACTGCGGACCACCATGATGGGGGACTCCACTGGAAGTATACCTTTTCGCACAGTGCTGCCGAAGCTAGTTTCATAGAGATTCCTTAGCTTTTCAGGGATAAAGGCATATGTAGCAGTTTTAGAAGTGGATTTTTTTCTTCTTTGTTTTGGTTGGTTTTTCTAAATGAGTGTCAAAACTCACAGTTTCAATTTATAATGAAGTATAACAAGCAAAAACAATTTTATACAACTATACTGTGTTTTTATCAAATGGCCTTCAGAGTGTAAAATTCAAAGTTGACATCAGGGCTGTTTTTTACACCTTGGTCTTGAATTGAGTGCGGTTTATTGGAGTGGGTGAAATTTTGATGCTGACTGCTCATCCTGTCCTTTCTAAAGTTTACACTACTTCTGCTCAGACAAACATACAACATTTGCATCTCTAAGGGCTGTTTTGCGTGTTTGTGACTTCTAGTATACTTTTAAAGGGTTTAGAGTGGATTTTTGCATTTTTAGGTCAAACATCTGACTAATCTTCATTTAAAACAAATTTAAAATGTCTGTTTGGTGTTCTAAAGCCCATGTTATCATCTTAAAAATGATCTTGATCTAATTCAGATGAGCACATTTCTTATTTTAACAGTATCCTCCACAGTCACTTGCATCCCAGTGAGAGGTCAAACTCTAAGCTATTTCTGTCCACAACTGTTTATTTTTTGAGAAGCTGTTGCTTTGGATAAGTTATGCTAGAACAAGATGAAGAAAGTTATACAGTATTTAGTTGTAAGTAGTAGAGTAATGCAGGTCACAATGCTGTCTGATGGCCATGGCCATTCCTGGGCACTATTTAAGTGTCGTAGGAGCGTGTTTTTATCAGTGCTTTTTTGAAAGATATTGGTCAAGTTTCACTTGAAGGCAACAGGCAGTATCACGTGTTTGGCTGTACATGGCGGTATGCATTTCCCCGAAGCTGCTGGTGGGGGATGGGAAATGTTGGCAATATTTTCAATAACAGTGTGCTGTTTGCACTGAGTGATGATGGATACCAAACAGCTAGTGTAAGGACTTCATCAACATATTCAAATTACTAGCTAACAAAAGGTTGATGACATGCATCCATTCTGTTTGTCCTATGAACTTCTCTCTTGTCCGGTAATGTTTAATTTTTGTTTTGTTTGCAACTACAGCAACTATTCTTGTCATTCATACTGTGAGAGAAGATATGAAAAAAAGCAACATGACTAAAGATATAATGCAGGGTAATTCCCCTCCCCTAGAGCTCAGCATCAGTACATAGAGTGGTTAATTTCCATTGACTGGTTGATTGTGTGGTCTGAAATATCTCTTCACAGTGACCTATTTTGTTCCCTTTCACTGTTAGGTTTACAGGAGAATCTTTTTCTTTATACAGTCGAGCACGCAGCACGTTCACCCACCCACAATGGCGCTGGTCAGTGTCTGCACTTTGAGTATTTGTCCATGTGAAACCCACTATTAGGACAAACGATATGCATTTGGTTGTTCAGAAGGTTGTTGTATGATCTAATGTAAACATGTTTTTTGACACTGCCTCACTCTTTCTAGCTGTGAATTGAACACTTAATGCTTAGAAGCTAATTGTTGCAAGGTAAGACACTAATCTGCTAAAGGACTGTGGAAATGAACTGTGCTTAACCCATTGGCCCTGACAGGTGTGTGCAAAGCATCTGTGTGTTACCTGGACCAAGTGGATACCAGGCAAGTAGTTGTGAAAGTCCTCCTAATTGGAAAAACAACATTGTCTTTTCACGCCTCTTTCTCAGGTTTTAACCTTCCTTTGGGATTTAATGGACATTTATATATGATTCCACACACCTAGCTGGTGTAAAGATGATGATTTGGCGCTCAATAATGCTAGGTTTCAGAAAAACTTCATAGCTTTAGAGATGTTGGTGCTCCAATTAGACTATAAACTCCAGTCCTCTTTGGTGTCTTTGTCCAATCATAATCATTTTTGGGTTCATACGTGGTCTCCTGCAAAGTTTCAGTTGTTCTGTGTGTTCTTGGAATACATCAGGGAAAAGTGTCAAGGCAAAAGTGGTTTTAGTGTTTTTCCTACCTCTTTCTTGCTTGTGAAATCCATCTTGTATGCTCTAGAGCAGGGGTGCCCAACCCTGGTCCTGGAGATCTACCTTCCTGCAGAGTTCAGTTCCAACCCTGATCAAACACACCTGTCTGTAATTATCAAGTGCACTTTCAGATCCTAATTAGATGGTTCAGGTGTGTTTGATCAGGGTTGGAGCTAAACTGCAGGAAGGTAGATCTCCAGGAACAGGGTTGGGCACCCCTGCTCTAGAGAGATCTCTACCACACAGATAATAGCATCTTGCTCCATCTTTCTACTTCGCTTCAGCATTCCTGCCTGTTTGCGTTATCTTGAATCTTTCCACCAAAGCACCCGTTCACTTGGCTGTCTCTTTGTGGTTTGTCTCGGTTTGGGGGGAATCTAGTCTTGTGCCTTTAACTGAACACACTTGACTTAATAAGCGCTAAGCACGGGATGACTAATGTTTCTCTTCCAGCTTTAATGGTCAGGTTTTTGTATTGCTTTTATTTCACCCTTTTATAGAGTTTTTACTGTTAGTCGTGTTTTAAAGAGAAGTGAAAGAGATAATCATGTAATTTTCCTTTAAACTCTGTCGACTGTTGGCCATGTGGTTCGGAGCATGATAATCACAGAATGCATGAAAATAAGTGATAAAATGAAACCGTAGTAAATGACATGATTTAAATAATGACAGTGTGTGTAAGTAACCAAATGAGCTTGTATTAGTTTCTTTTTCTAAAAAAGATAAAATTAATATTACCAGTCTTTTGTTGGAAATTTGTCTTTTTTTCTAACATTCAAAGGTTAGTTTACTCAAAAATAAGAATTGTCATTCACTGTTTTTGATGATCTTTTAAGTGATAAAATGAAACCGTAGTAAATGGCATGATTTAAATAATGACAGTGTGTGTAAGTAACCAAATGAGCTTGTATTAGTTTCTTTTTCTAAAAAAAGATAAAATTAATATTACCAGTCTTTTGTTGGAAATTTGTCTTTTTTTCTAACATTCAAAGGTTAGTTTACTCAAAAATAAGAATTGTCATTCACTGTTTTTGATGATCTTTCCGCTTGAAGATGGCATGAACTGAAGATTGAAGATGGTTATAGATAGATAGATATTCATCCATGTGTTTTATTTTATGAATTTTATTTTTGTTTAATAAATCCACCAGACCATGTTATTAATTTTTTTATGTGCAAAAGCTGCATGTCAAAATCCAACCCACATCTGGTGCATATACCCGAACTACATTTTTTCTTTTTTGGCAAATCGTTACTCTCAGATGTATGTCACAGTACGGGATCTGGTGCTACTTCCAGGTAAGTGTGACTTTAAGCTATTTTAACTTCTCCAGTTTAAAATGACTGAAGGGAGTGCACTTCCAAAATACACTACACCCCAGGTAGCCAAAATGGTTTGGCCCGATAATGACCTAGATCCGGCAGGCCGGAAGCAATAACTCGGCCCGGCTGCGGTTGCCAGACTCGGCATGGACATGGGATGAATGACGCCCCAGAATCGGCCCAAATACACTGGCCCGAGTCCGGCTGCCGAAACTACCGGCATTGGGCCACAATCACGTCGACGAGACTTGTAACACTTAGCCAGTACTGGCCCGAGTCTGTGTACTAAACCTGGGCCGACACCACCAGCATTGGGCCACAATCACGCCAACCAAAATGGTACACTTAGCCAGCACTGGTCCGACACTGGGTACTGAAACTGAGCCGACACTGGGTCACAATCATGCTGACACCTAGCCGGTACAAGTCTTGTTCGCTAAATAAAAAAAATAATAATAAAAAAAAAAAAATATATATATATATATATATATATACTTACACTTACACTTACTCATACAGAATTACAACTTCTAAAATATGTGTATTAAAGACTCCTTCCAGTTTTTATATAAAGCTTTGAATAATTAGTTTTTCCACAAAATGACATTGTTTCCTTAAAATCCTTAAGATGGCATCTACTTCCAACTAAAATAAAATATGTATTTTACAGTGTCCTTGTTAAGCCTACATGTACTTATGCAAGTCAACTAAATGTCACCTTTACATAGAGTAAGGGTTTGCCTTACACCATTTCTTTTCATGGCATCCCCACCTACTACCCCATGAATTACCCCATAACATCCATATGTGTTGAAACTCATATAGCAAAAATAATGTTAAGTTCCCTTAACCACTTTATAAGCTTGTTTCATTATATGAATTAAATCATTAATTTCCAAATGTAGTTAAAGAAAAAAGAGAATGTTGGATAAAAGGAAAAAAATATTAATAGGAATTAAAATAAAAAAAGTACACTAAGAAATAACTTAACATGGGCAAGTAAAATATTATGTTTAAGTTTAAGTGCCACTGCTACATACTATTTACCACATTGTAAACGGAGACCCAGCCCCAGCACTCAACCTAAACTGGTCCGAGTCTGCATGGCCGTATCTCAACCAAAATCAGACCAGCCCTTATGGTCCGTAATCGGGCCGAATGTAGCTAGCTAAATGTGCCGTGTCTCAGTGCAAATCGGGCCAGATCTGGCAACCATTACTGGGCCAGAGCTGGCTCACTTTTGGTGAGCCGCTGCCAGAACACAGCCGAGTGAGCCGACACTCAGCCGCAATTGGCCTAATTGCGCTGGCTACCTGGGACAGTTGTAGGGAAATCTGAACAATAATGTTTTAGTCCATGGTACTTAAAGGGGTCATATGATGCGATTTCAATTTTTCCTTTCTCTTTGGAGTGTTACAAGCTCTTGGTGCATAAAGAAGATCTGTAAAGTTGCAAAGACTAAAGTCTCAAATCCAAAGAGATATTCTTTATAAAAGTTAAGAGTCAGCCACACCTCCCTAAAACGGCTCGTTCTAACACGCCCCCACATATCTACCTCACTATGTGGAAAGATTTGCATAATGCCGCCCAAATGTTCACACAAAGAAAGAAGGCATAACTTTTATTCTCACTGTAGTATTGTTGCCGCTGCCGCCATGTCATGAAGGCGCTGTGTGCTTCGTTGTGAAAGCGAAACTACTTTGTTTGG
>NW_015555883.1:1104902-1119295 GCF_001515605.1 Sinocyclocheilus anshuiensis
ATCACAAATGCAGACATGGTTTTATGTTTACGCGGCGCGATGCAACGCAACGTGTAAAAAGACAGTATAAGTCATTATAATCCGTAATTATGTCTCCACTGGATGCAACAAATGCCTTGTTTATAATGGGGTTTAATGTTTTTGTCTCGTTGCTCCGGCCGGGACACGTTATCAACAGTATGGTGAGGGGCATAACATTTCCGTCACATGCTTGAGGTATTCGGCCAATCACAACGCACTGAATAACTGGCCAACCAGAGCACACCTCGCTTTTCAGACCGATGAGCTTTGTAAAAATCGACGCGTTTCAAAAAGGCAGGGCATAGAGGAGAAACAATAATGTACAGTATGTGGAAAATAATGTGTTTTTTTAACCTTAAACTGCATAAACACATTTCATTACACCAAATACACAAAATAATGTTCTTTTTAGCAGCATCATATGACACCCTTTAACAAACCAGCTGGCTTCTGAACACACCTATGAAATACAATATGTGCACTAAAACATCATTAGAATTTGTATGAACATTGTTTGCATACTTACATTATTATTCATCACAGAAGTGTGCATAACTTCTAGAAGTCATAAATGGTCTTTGCGTAAATGTCTTTCTTGCCCAAATATTAAAGAGTTGCTTTGTGCAGGTCCACATGTCCGTAGTTTTAATAAAATTGAAGTCAGGCTCATGTAAACAAGCCTGGTCTCATTTTAAAGTGCCCCTATTATGCCATTTCAAACCTTGCCTTTCATGCAGTGTGTAACATCTAATCTCGGGGAGTTTAAAGTGTGATTCACAAAATGCTTGCTCTTGAAAGATGACTCATTACCCAGTTTATTTGGACCAGCTGGCTCCACTGAATCACAACCTGTAAAGTATGATAAATAATAGATGTTTATATTTTCTATTGAGAGTTCAAAATACGGAACTATGACAATGGGTGAATCATTTCGATAGCTGCTGTACGCGGTAGACCAATCACAACAGACTGGGCCATCTGACCAATCAGAGCAGATTAGGCTCACGGGGAAAGGAGAGGTTTAGAGAGACTGAATCTTAGAACGGCTTTGAATTAATCGTTTGAGAATCGTTGGAAAATAAGGTTATATTAAACGCATATTGTGATAAAACTAAAGCATTTTATGACCTTGTATGCATGTAAACCTGTTGTAGGAGACTCCCAAAACAATATTAGCAACCTCAAAAATGGCATAATAGGGGCACTTTAAATACTGATGTTTATAAACAATGTGTAAACAGATGGGTGTATCACCTGCAGTTATGACTGCGTATCTGAATAGTATGTACGTGCTCTAGATATGAAATCAAATCAGGCAGCTCGTGCGTAGTAATCTAGTTCATGTGGAATTGGTTATGCTGTTTTCAGTAGCTTTACTTTAAGACTCCTAACATTTCGTCTCGTCCTCGCATTTCCTTTTCCAATCATTATAAACCTGAAATTATAGATCCAAATGGCAGTATTGGCTTGGTTGAATGTTCAAATTTTGTAGATTATCCCAGACACCAAAGTAGGTCATTCATTAGACAAAGTGATGTGGAGAAACAACAGGATACTTGAAAACAGTCACAGGAGGTCTGGATATATTCAAAATTAGACATTGTCTCTCTATGAGGCAGTATATGAATGTGTGTTTATTAGATTGTGATCTCCAGCTTCACTGAAACTTGTTGAAACTCCCCTGAGGGCAGCAGCAGAGTGAACAAACCGATCGTTGGTATATTTGCATATGATGAGCTCATTAACATGCCTCAATATTTACATGTTCAAAGCGGATGTGTCCTGTGTAGGAACAACGTGAAAACTTGTGTAATCTTTTTATGTACCAATATCCCACTTAGTCACAATATAATTTGTCAATTAGGTGGTTCTGGGGACCTTGGTGCATTTATAATGGCAAAAATATCCAAATTAATGCAATCACTGTGCTCTCCCAGCTGATGTAAGTATCAGGTCCAAAAATATGTAATATAATTCTCCAAACTTAATATTATGAATTCAAGAGAACTTAATTGAATTTAACCCTTCTACTTTTTCCTTCCACCCACTTCTGATTTCCCTATATGAGCTTTGAAACATGTTGTTAACCTAACCTTGCAGAAATACCTTTTGTTGATCTTCTAATGAAATTAAACCAGAGAGCTTTGAGTTCGGTTCGATTTAACAGCTAGCCTGCATTCACAGTGAAAGCTGTTCTAATAGCATTTCTAACAAACATGGTTCATTTGCCTTCATGTTACCAATGTCTAATATTTAACAAATCGTTTTCAGGATATGCATAGTATACGGGTGTCTCATTTTACATTTATCCACCATAAGTAGTCTGAGAAATATATTTACACTGAAAAGATGTTACCCAGATGACGTGTATGTTGTTAGCTAAAGTGCTACATGTGCTAAAGCTAACAACGACACTTTCTTATTTGTGATTTCTCTGACTATGAACACTTCAAAGTAGTAATAAATCGTTTGTGTTATATTTAACAGTTCTACCCTTTGAAATTTCACACACACACACACACACACACACACACACATATATATTCAAGTACCTATAGTACATGAATTAATTGAGACACGCAACATGCATTTGGGATTAATCAGAGCAGCTGTGTGACTTTAAAATCCTGTCTGGGGCAAGTCATGACCGTCTCTTCACCAGACTTCAACGTGTCCAATCAGGCTCAGAACAACAGTGCGTCAAGCATTCGTTTCTCATAAATCTAATTGAGATTTAGGAATGACATGGTTGATTTAGCCTCACAGAACTGTCCTGCTAGAAAATGTGCAGATGAAGTCAATCCCATTAAGGATCCAACACACTGAACGTATGGCCCATATGGTCTCGTCGGTAGCCAGGCACAGTTTGAGTGGTCCAAGTAGTCGCATGCTCCCTCCCTTCACCCTTTGTGTCAGGGACAGTCTTCCAGGCTGAGGGTTTTACAAAGACTTAGTTCTGTAGCCATATGGAGCCTTCACGGGGGATTGTAGACCAGCCGTTGTGATGAGTGTGCCCGTTCATTATTGTTACAGAGGAGTATGACGAGGAAATACCAAACGCTACAATCCTCTAATCAATGTACACGTATAGCACACATACATGTTGAGTAAAATGGTCAGTTGGTTGTCTTCAGTACTGAATTAATTCTAAGTATACTTATAATCAAAATTTCTCTCACTTTGTCCACTATGTTGGATTAATATTTTTGCTGAGCTAATTGCAGTGCATTCTGGGATTGATTTATCCCAAATTGGGTGTAGTAGTAGGCAAAATATACCCTCAGGAACATATGTGTCCTGTGATGCCTTAAAATTCTGTCTATGTAGGGAGCTCCCTAGGAGTTATTTTGCATGTAGTCCAAAATATCTCTGAATTTTCAAGAAAAATGCAGTTGTATGTAAATTTTGTGCTCATGGAGAAACGTTTGTGTGGGGGTTCTCTGGAAAAGGCATGATCTCGTGAATGAATTAATGAAACTGTACTGCACAAAATAAAAGAATCAAAGCAACACAGCCGTTATGATACAGCAACTTCAGGGCAATTCAATGAATGATAACCACAAGGAAAACATCCTTTTTGTTTATTCATATTGTTGTCACGCGCTTCATGCTTTTGCATGCCTCTTGATGCACTGCTTTTAGAGAATGTGATTAGCTTTGGTACGGTGTGTTTCAAAGTCACATGATCTCGTGCTTGGTTTACTGAATGCAAGCAAGAATGAATCCATTGACTTCATTTAGTTCTTTTAAAGGCATTAAATGAGGAAGATACTTTTATTTTTCCCCTGACATTTTTATCGTGCTGATGCGAGCAGTTTTATAGAGCCCATTTTTAAGCCCACTATTGCTGCAGTTAGTTCAGGATTTATATGCTTGTTAGCTTGAGGTGATCTAATAAAAAGAACTGAAATGGAACGATTGTATCAGTGATAAAAAAATATATAAAAAAAAACATATTACTGTATGCCCACCTGGATCTGAGTAATAGTCATATTGACATCTTTCATGTTAACTGAATGAAATGCATCAGTGCGAAGTGAGTCACTGATGTATCATAAAGTTTTCACACACTGTTGTTGCGAACTACTTTCCTATAAACAAGCCCCTATAAACCATGAGCCTGTAATTATTGTGACAGTTGTTCTGAGAATCGACCACACAGGTCTAATTTGGCTGGTTAAACTGTGGCCTTTATGAAAGGAGGTTTATCAAGAATTAAGGGCTGAACAACAGGCCTGGGAAGTCCTGACTTACAGCAACTCTTCTAGTGAAAATGTTTCAGGATTGACAAGCTTGCTAAATATGAATCATTCATCTGAGGTATGTGCTACCGGACAAAAAAAAAAGTGTGTGTCTGCATATGCCCTCACTGCACTTCTTTGTTTCCATTCTGATAATGTTTTGAGTTTCACTATTGGGTGGGAGGAATACTTTATTAAAGCTCAGCAATCTTACACCACCCTGCCCCCCTCGCAAAGGCACTTGTGCAGTTGCAGTCTAACACATGTCCACACAAGACGTGCACAGGTCCCCACAACTGTGGTGGCAAACAGTTTGAGAGGTGGGGCTGCATTTTAGGAACATTTGTCCCACACCCCTGAACATTCCACATTCCAGCGCAGCAGCCAGAGCCACAGTAACAGGAGCACTGCTCGAGGGTCAGGATGGGCCAGTGACTGGCACACAGACACAGAAGAAGTAGCTATACTTATGATAAGTGCGGCCTACTTACTGTATAATACCCCAGCAGCAGGTCAGATGTATGAATCTCAGTAAAACATGGCAATATTTCACTCATACAATCAAAAGAAAAAAAAAACAGATTTTTAAAAATAAATTGTTTAATAAAAACAAAGTAATTTTTTTGCAAAACTACCTAATTTGCCATCCTTATGACAAAAAAAAGCAAAAAGTACTTTTAATTACTTTAACAAAATGTAGTGAACAAAACTCACAATTAATTAATTACTGAAAATTACTAAACTACAGAATTCACAACATGTATTAGATAATTGTCAGGAAAATGGCACATATCGATAATTAATATTTAGTCTTCTTTTCCTTTCGGCTGTTCCCTTCAGGGGTCGCCACAGCAAATCATCTGCCTCCATCTAGCCCTATCCCCTTCTGCATCCTCTTCTCTCAGACCGACTACCTTCATGTCTTCCTTCACTACATCCATAAACCTCCTCTTTGGTCTTCCTCTCGGCCTCCTGCCTGGCAGCTCTAACCTCAGCATCCTTTTCCCGATATATTCACTCTCCCTCCTCTGAACATGTCCAAACCATCTCAACCTGGCCTCTCTAACTTTGTCTCCAAAACATCTCACATGTGCTGTCCCTCTGATGTACTCATTCCTGATCCTATCCATCCTCGTCACTCCCAAAGAGAACCTCAACATCTTCAGCTCTGCTACCTCTAACTCTTCCTCCTGTCTTTTCCTCAGTGCAACTGTCTCCAAACCATACAACATCGCTGGTCTCACTACTGTCCTGTACACCTTTCCTTTCATTCTTGCTGGTACTCTTTTATCACACAACAAACCTGACACTTTTCTCCACCCATTCCAACCTGCCTGCACACGCTTCTTCACCTCTTTTCCACACTCCCCATTGCTCTGGACTGTTGACCCTAAGTACTTAAAATCCTGCACCTTCTTTATCTCTTCTCCCTGTAACCTCACTGTTCGACTTGGATCCCTCTCATTCACACACATGTATTCTGTCTTGCTGCGTCTAACCTTTATTCCTCTTCTCTCCAGAGCAAACCTCCACCTCTCTAGCCTTTCCTCCACCTGCTCCCTGCTCTCACTACAGATCACAATGTCATCCGCAAACATCATAGTCCATGGAGATTTTTGTCTTCTGCTCTGCTTTTGCTGTCTTCATCTTCCTCACCACCAGAGTCATCTTACACACCACCACCCTATGCTGTCTAGCTACACTCTCTCCTACCACTACTTTGCAATCGCTAATCTCCATCAGATTACAGCGTCTACATAAGATATAGTCCACCTGTGTGCTCCTGCCACCACTCTTATATGTCACCCTGTGTTCCTGCCTCTTCTGAAAGTACGTGTTCACCACAGCCATCTCCATACTTTTAGCAAAGTCTACCAACCTCTGTCCTTCTGGGTTCCTTTCCTGAAGACCAAACCTCCCCATCACTTCCTCATCCCCACTATTCCCTTCACCAACATGTCCATTAAAGTCTGCCCCTATCACCACTCTCTCACCTCTGGGAACACTCTGCATCACTTCCTCAAGCTCGCTCCAGAATCTGTCTTTCTCCTCTTGCTCACAACCTACTTGTGGAGCATAAGCACTAACAACATTCAACATCACACCTTCAATTTCCAGCTTCAGACTCATCAACCTATCTGACACTCTCTTTACCTCCAGAACATTCTTCACAAACTCCTCCTTCAGGATTACTCCTACTCCATTTCTCTTCCTGTCCACACCATGATAAAACAGTTTAAACCCTGCTCCAATGCTTCTAGCCTTGCTCCCTTTCCACCTGGTCTCCTGGACACACAGAATGTCGACTTTCCTCCTCTGCATCATATCTACCAGCTCCCTGCCTTTACCTGTCATCGTACCAACATTCAAAGTCCCTACTTTCAGTCCTAAACTCCTGCCTTTCCTCTTCTCTCTCTGCCTACGGACACGCCTTCCTCCTCTCACACACCTTCCTCCTCTCCTTCTTCGACCAACAGTAGCCCAATTTCCACCAGTGCCCTGTAGGTCAACGGCACCGATGGCGGTCGCTGTTAACCCGGGCCCCGACCGATCCGGTATGGAATTCATGTTTGTGGTTCGCATAATGAATTTGGCAAAAGTTTTACGTCGGATGCCCTTCCTGACACAACCCTCTCTATTTATCCGGGCTTGGGACCGGCACAAAAGGTACACTGGCTTGTGACCTCCTGTGGCTAGATAATTAATATTTAGTAAGCTTGTCAATTCTGAAACACTTTCACTAGAAGAGTTGCTGTATAAATTACTACAACTGTATTATACATATGTATGTAGTTAATTTGATTATGTGCTTCTGTCATTTTTAATAATTTGTATAGCTATTTTTATATATTTTTATGTATTTCATCTTAAACGTATTTTGTTTTAGTTTGTTGCCAAGGCAAATCTTTTTTTCAAGGTTAATTTTTTTCATCTAATATTTAGATTTTATTGTATTTCAGGTTTATTTCAGTTAACAAAATACATTTTTAATACTTTTACTTTCAGTTAATAATTACAACACTGTTATCCACAGGTTTTTGTACAGGTATTCTTTATCTTATCAACTTTTTTCTTTTTTTTTTTTTCTGGATGAACTTCCTCATTACGCTGTGCCTTACCTTTGTCTCATCTCTTTCTCTATGACTCTTATGCTCTGTCCCTGTCTGTCTGTCTGTTTTTTTTGCTCATTTGTTTATGGCTGAACTCAGCACACCTCAGACAGTACTGAAATAGCGCATGATCCCACAGTCTGCCTGGAGAGCAGCAAAATGAGAGCATGCTCTTTTGGAGTGTCCATCTGAGGAGCATCTGCCTGGGAACGCCATATTTTGTGCCCCATTATGACAAATTTTTTGTATTTTTTTTATGGAGACCCTCAAAAAAAATTTCATTTTTTTTCATCTCTGATGGTGTTGCCTTGCATAGTCCTTAAAGAGGCATCACTGTTCTGTGACGCAACTCTCTCAAGTAGCTCTGTCTATATCCTGCCATTCTAACAGTGATTTTTAAATATCCAGGGCAAGAGACATCAACACCAACTGACTCCACACTTACAGGGCAAAGGATCTTTGTCATCATGGCAACAGTCTGACCCCAGATATGTTTATTTGAAGTGTTTTTAATAATGATATAATTTTTTGTTTGTTACATAGGGCAATATCAAACCAAATTAGAAAAAAAAAAAAAGTGTGATGGACACCAGATGTATATGAACAAGGGAGTATTGACATCAGTACAGGGAATGAATTATGGCTGACCTTTTAATGCACTGAGCAGACTTGGTGACTGCAGTATATACTGCTGTTTACAAAAGAGAAAGAACTTTTGGATTGCAGCCCCTGTTCTCTCAGGAAAGGTTTTGTTCTAAAGGAGTGTTATGAAAATTGCTGTTAGCATTCTGTGAGTGGCCTACTTTCCCCCTGGGCAAACTTCTTGTTCACCGTGTGCTATACAAAGATGTAATTGGGGTATGAGCCTTGTGCAGTTTATGCAGGGCCTTCACGCAAACCTGATTCAATAACTCTCTTTTTATTGCAAAGTACACTTAATGGAGTGCACAGTGTTGGATATTGTTAGTGATGTGTCCAAAGCTGTCAGTTTGATTTCCAAATTATGTGACAGTGTTTTACTGAAAACAGTAAAGTTAATTAACTTTAAGACATATTTTAAAACAGCCCAGTGATGTGCAGAAACTGACTCTGTTTGGGATTCAACTGTGCCAGAAATCAACATACAAAACACAATAAGGTTATAACCAACAAATAGATTTGAATTTAAACACTTGGTTTTTAGTAGAAAATTAATTCGATACCTCGCAAAACAAACAAATAAATAAATATATTTGAGAAAAAAAAAAACTAAATGTGACGCAGTGCAGCATTTTTAAAATGTAAAAATATTTTTTGTTGTAAATAAAACAAAGATTATTGGAGTGTGTTTTACAAGAAAACACTATTTCAGATTTAAAATAGCATTTTTAATTCAATGTGTTGCTTGCTGTTTATTTGTCACTATTTGCTGAACTTTTTAGTCATTTTTAAATGAAAATAGTTTCTAAGTAAATTCTAATTATTATATTTTTTGGTCATGCCCCAGTACGTGCTGGAAACAAAAGATTTTAATTAATTTTATAGCTAACTTGTTATAAACAGTGCTAAATTATTTATGTTGTATCTATTTCACCACACATTTCACACATATTTATATCACCTTTTTTTAGTGCATGGATCTGACTTCAATAATCTGTTATATATTATGTTATGTTATGTTATGATATGATATGATATGATATTAGTATTGTGCATCTTTATATGCAATAACAGTCAAACTGACTCTAGGCTGGAGTGTATTGTACATGGACATTTCACAGGAAGCTTGTTGCGTAGTGTCACTGTTGCTAGGTAAACAAGTTATTTGTAGCCAGTGTCAGATTTAATTTGGGAGGCTGCAATGCAGAAAAACCATCCTCGACAAGATTACAGGTGACTTTCGGTCTTTCCCCTGCGGGTCACAAATACACAGGAGTGGTGGCTTGTTCTGAATAATACAAATAATAATTCAGATCTAAGCTACTTTTCCATTATGTGTACTGGATTCAGCAGGGTTGAGATTTTTAAAAGGATGCTTTTAAAAAAGTCTAGGCTGTTGAACGGTGGGGACAAAAACAGAAATGTTTATCTGGGTCCTGTTTTGATTGGGCCCCTCATAAAGTATCAAATATTGCTAATTGTTAATATACAATAGAGATTCTCTGCAGGTCTTTGCAATGCTGAGCGGCATATTCACCTTCATTCAGCATGTATCACGTCAGGTGTGTCAAAAGTGATCTCATAGTTTGTCTGCATCTTCAGCTCTATAATGTGGCCTTTTTGGTTATAAAATGTATTTAATGACTCATAAAACTATAACTAGTCATCAACTACACCTATTTTTAGTTTTGACATTTATGCACCACTGTTCAAAAGTTTGGATTGGTAAAATTTTTAAATGTTTTTGAAAAAAGTCTTTCATGATCACCAAGGTCTTGAACATAATGAATTATAAATGTCTTTACTATCACTTTTGTTCAATTTAATGCACCCTTGCTGAATCAAATTAAATTTCTTTCAAAGAAAAAAATCTTGCTGACCCTGAACTTTTGAATGGTAGATATGTAGATTATGCAATAACAAAAATGAGACACACACATGTACATACAAACATACATACTGTCACAAAACAGGAGAGGAGTCTTCACCAGTGCCGTGCTACAGGCTTTATTGACAGAAATGAGCAAATCAGGCTGGAGCAGGTGAGTTGGTATATAGTAGTGGTGCATAACAACTTAACTGGTAAAACAGGCTTGAAATGGTGTCCTTGCAGAGTTGATGGATAAGTAATAGCAGTGCCGATCCTCCCTATACGCAAAATACGCAAGATGCGTAGGGCCCCCGAAACACCAGCGGGCCCCCTTGCTCTCAAAGATGATTTCATTTTAGTTTAGTTTTTGAATTTGGTCAGCAGTTATGAAAACATGAATGATAATTTCTTTTAATGTGGTGCGCTGCTGCCCTTTCTACGTAAAAATCGGTCAAATCACGTAATGTGAATGTCGTACAGTCTTGCTCGAGACTAAAAAAAATGAGTTGAAAGCATACCGAGCCACGGAAGAGACACTGTTTCTCAAGTGCTTTCCGTGAGTGCGATTGGAGACGGAGTGAAACACAGACAAATGCGTTTCATTCGGCACTGAGTAATAGTAGATGAAGGATTGAAGATGATTGCAGGTAGAGGATAGCAAGCAGAGCTAGGGGGGTCGGGCAGTAACACACTTAGGTGGTTTTACGTGTGGTCGTAATGATGTACCGAGTCAGAATTCAGGTGATTGAGATCATGTGAGAGGATTTATGGGATCTGGTCCGTAACACATACATATATAAAAGTCAAAGAATGAATTTACTAATTGAACATCACTACATCTCTTATTATCTGTCAGGTTCAGCTAGGGTCAAGATGTCAAGGATATGAAGATTTTATTTTTTTATGTATAATTTCTTCTATTCTATTGTCAGGATGGAAAGTTGTAGGATTTTTTTTAATAAACTTGTTCCTAAAACTGTGTTTGTCTATAATATATTGTATATGTGTGTATTTCTGTGAGGGAGAACTTATGTGTGTGTATCTGTGTGTGTGAGTGTGTTTTCAGACGTCTGTTTGTTGTCTTTGTTTGTTGCATATGAGCAAATGTTGAAAGAAGTGCAGGCTTTCTATGACCAGGCCTCCTGCCGAGCAGCTGTTGGCATGCTGAAGGAGCAGCTCAGCTTTGTTTTCCTACTACGCTGACTGCTGAGTGCTTCCCCCTGTCAGCAGGACTGGGCTCAAAGCAAGGCCTTGAAGGACTCTATATCCTTCTGCTCATGACAGGGTGCTGTTTGCAAGTCTCCTTTTCCACTGGTCCGAGGTCAGTTTTGTGGCATAAATCATGTCATGTCATATGAGTAACTGATTGCTGTATAAAAGGACTCTTGAGTGTTTCTGTTGTTCACACCATGATGAAGGCTTATTATGAAGGCTCATTAGCCGCAACGTTTCGGTGTGTGGTCACTTGTTACCTGCTTTTAAATACCTAAGCCATGACCGAATAAAGACTTTTTATATTTTTACTTAAATTCTCAAGTTCCTTGGACTGATGTGGTTTTAAGAATTATCCCACACCCAAAGAGCACCAAGAAATGTATTTTAAACACCGCACAGCACATTTTGCATTATTTGTTTTCTAAAATAATGTTTGTAAAGTGTATCTCTCTCTCTCTCTCTCTCTCTTTCTCTTGTTCTCTCTCTTTTCCTCTCTCTCTCTCTATATATACTGTATATTTCTATGACTGTGAATTTTCCAGGCCTGGAAGTCACAGTCTTAAATGTCCCTGACGTTTCCAGGTTTTCCACGACTATGCAAACCCCGAATAACCCTTCTTATCTCCTCATAAACATCAAACATTTTTTCCCACATAGGCAAAATGTGATCAGACTTGAGGACAAAGAGAGTGAAATCAATTTAATATTTGGTTCCAGGTTCCCATTCAACTTCTGCAGTAAAAGAAGTTGTAAGAGAGAACAGACTAAAACATCACAGTGCCATCAATATGAGATCTCTAAATAATTCAGCTCTTTAGTTACTTCAAGTAAATGCCAGTCTGTTTTGATATTAAGAATGCAGAATCGTTTTATGTAAGTGCCGCTTTTATATTCGGTTGTAGCACAAATCTTACAAGTGTGCTTTTAGCCATCTTCTGAATAATGCAGCTTGTTGAACTTACCATCCTGAAACATTGTCTCATAAGTTATCCTTAATAAAGAGTTCAGAACATTCTAAATTTATATCTCTAGTCAAGCTAGTCAAGCTAGTCATTGTTCATATACACCTTTATTGTCATGAAATTCAAATATAGCTATTTACTTAACCCAAAACAAAGTGTCACATTTATTCTCTTGTGAGAGAAAGCTAATTCGTGGCTTTCCTTGTGACTTGTACTGAAACCGGCTACAATGCATGGTCTCTCAGGCCAAAGTATAGCTCAGTCTGCATTGTTGACCACAAGGTGTAAATATTTGATTTGAGGTGTAATGCAGTGCATTCTATAGTTCAAGGTTAGACTAGTCAGCATTGCATTGTGTCCATTCCAGCCTGCCTTGGAAAACTCCGGAGACATCTGTGCACACTATTTAAGTTGAAGTCTAATTGGCCAAGAGGCCTTGCTAGGGGTAATTCAGTTAATCCTATTAGGCAGTGAAATCTACACTGAAACGTGAGGCTTGTATTTGCAGCAATATTAGAATGTGATACTTATGCAGATGTCTGAGGCATGGCAGTTTATTTATAACTCTCTCCTCTGGATGACATGGAGAGGGAGTAGCTTAGAGAGAGGTTAACATTCATGCAAAAATGATAAGGAAACACCTCAGATGGCCTTTAGTTCAAATACCCCAAGATGGCCATTGTGTATGCATGAGCGGAGACTCTGGTAGTGCCCATCCCATGTCTGCGGAGTATGTCTCAGGGACGGATACCATGATGGATAGGAGTGGTAAATGTAGCCCAGGTGAACAGCATATAAAAGTGACTTATGTTTCAGGGGTAATCTTGCTCACAAGTGGCTCTTGTAATCTAAATGCAGGATTAGAAGGTTTAGGCGGATTTAGCGTCTGTGCCCAGAAGCACCTAACGCATGAACCGATAGATCTGTAAGATGAAGCAAGTGGCTCACATTTCCTTATTGCTGCTGGCCAGAACTGATCAGAGATCAGCTGGGTGTGGGAGGAAAAAGTCGACAGCAGGTGTGTGGATCTGTTGTAGGTCAGCATGTGCCTCTTAGGTCGGATAGACTGCTAATAGACCAGAAAGCCAAAATAGAAGCTACTCAAATACTGCAGCAAAAACACACTGGCATGACTGATATTGTAATAGATAATGCGTTGTCTAATTTGACAATGACAGTTTTATATAAAAAATGTATTGTTCATATAAATATACACATTTTTTATTCATATTCATACAATATAAGTAGATACTTTGACTGTTTTGTTCCACCTGCAAAACATAGTTGAAAACATAACAACAGTGGTGTATTGTTACTGCATGAATTGCATGAACAAATCGAGTAAATGATTCATTCATAAAGCAAGTCGCTTCTTTAATTCCTCAATGAATTCGTATATTTGAATGAATCAGCTGAGGGAATAATTTAAATGATTGGCTCTTGAAGACAGTCACTTGTCACCACTGGTGTAACTATTAAACCTGCAAAAAATTTTATGAATATGTATATTTTAAGGTGCCAATTTCTGACTGGGGAGAAATTCTGTAAAGCTGCCTTGATACAGTATCTATTGCAAACAGCAGTATAAAAATAAACCCTAAGAAAATCTACTAAGATGTTGGAAGATTCAGTATATGTAGGTCATTGGTGATTGTACCACTGAAGGAATGACAACTTTAATTCTGTTCGCTATTCTGTAAACCAAGCTTCTGCCAACCTGGCTGGTTCCCATCTAGAGTAGTGGGTTACTGGGTCTGGAGCTACAGAGATATAGCCCTGATTGAAAGTTCATCTGAGGCCCATTTGGAAAAACAATTCCAAATCGGTTGTACATGACAAATGGAGCATCTTAGCCATGTCATCAGTTTGCTCTTGTGACTGAGAAGTGAAGTGTAAAGTGGGGCAGTTTTTCTAGCTGAGTGAGACACAAGGGAACCTGGCACCCAGAAGCAGGCTAACAAATTTCCACCATCAGGCCCTTTGTTGTTTATGGAAATGACAAAAGGGGGAGACGACAGGCATTTTCTGACTCAAATGACTCAAATGTGCAAGCGCTGGGACCATCCGCACAGACCCTGTGATGCCCTACTAACCTAAGAGCACCTCATGGCATTTTGTTAGCACCCTTCATTGTACACCAATAAAATCTTGGTGGGACAGTTTCAAACACTCAAGCACAAAGGATCTTATCGTTTAGCATTCGGTTTAGTCTCCATATAGGAAAAGCGTTCACTGAACAAATTATGCCAATGACACTATGGAGGATAAGCAGTTTGGAGAATGGAATTATGGATGGATAAACAACTTATGAGATCAATAATCTGTCTTTGATGGC
>NW_015555883.1:1119503-1122160 GCF_001515605.1 Sinocyclocheilus anshuiensis
AAAAAAAAAAAATATATATATATATATATATAATTTTTTTTAGACTTCATGTCTCACAGTTACTTCATATCCCACAACTGCAAATCATATCTCACAATGTGACTTTATATCTTGCAATTGCAACTTTATTTCTCATATTTGCAACTTTATATTTCACAGTTTAACATTGTGTCTTATAACGTGACATTATTACTTATCTTAAACTTTTTAAAAATAAACTCTTTTACTTTGAGGTGGAAATAGGCTTCCGGAAAACACAGTATAAGGACATGAAGTACAATTAAATTTGTTCTGTAACACTGGAATCAATCAATATACAAGCTGTTTACATGTTTTCTTAAATATATATATCCTTATATATTTGTACTTATATATATATATATATATACTATATAAATATATCAAAAATAGAGTATCTACCTTTGGACTTTTTCTTGCCTAGTTAGTGAAAATGTCTATTTTAGTAGAAGGCCACAATATTGCCCTTTGCTTTTATTTAAACTGAAAACTAGTTGATGTCTAAATTAATTAAAGGATGCTATAACTGTATCTAAAATTATTTCAAAGGATCTTTTCTAGTTGGTTTCCTAGTCTAGTTGTCTAATAAATCAGTCTTTGTGTACTGTAATGATTGTTGGCTTTTTGATGAATTGCTTTGTTCTTCTTTTTGAAGTCACTTTGGATAAAAGCATCTGCTAAATGCATAAATGTAATGTAATGATTATTAGAATGCATCAACATGGAAACAAAAAACTGCTGTTCAGACACAGCTGCACAATGACTGAACTGACTATGCAAGCTTGATTGTTATTAGATATAATTTATATTATATATTGATTTTGGAACAATGACATCCTTTCCTCTGACCTTTCCTCATAATCTCTTACTCATCAATCATCTCTTGACCAAATGACAGGTGTACGGTGAACATGAGTGCAAGCGCTTCCCTTCTGCTTTTATTCAATGTTCCTTAAGAGTATGTGGCTTTCTGCAGAACAGGGGAAATTCCACACAGAATCATGTGACCTACCAGAATGATAACAAGCAATTTTATGGGCAGGGAACTCTGCAGGAGTTCCTTATTAGTGAGTTTACTTTGTGCATGTCAGATTTTTCAGTTCTTGATGCTTTGATTTCACTTATCAATTATATTAAATTCAACAGTACAGAGCTTCATCTGAATGAACCATTGTGCTTATAATGGCTTGCTTTGTCACAAGGAAATAAATATATATTCACCAAGGTTCTGAACTTGAAAAGTACATTAAATACGTTTGAAAAATACATGAATAAACTATGATGGCAAACTCCCCTCTTGCACTTTCCATGAGATGGTGCATCACCATAGAAACATTTCACTTTAGCAACGACACTGTCACATGCAGAAAGAGATCAAATGGCACACCATGAACATTTTACATAGTCTTAATGTTTTTTATTAATCTATTTATTTAATTTTTAAATAAATTTTATTGCTATATAATGGTGCAACGTTTTATGACAGTAGCATTTCAAACATTCCTATGAGTCTATCTACTTTTGTATGTTTGGCCTTAATGTTAATATAACACAGTCTCTTAAGCTACAGCACCTAAATTCCACAGTCTCTGGATAAATTGGAACATGTTGAGCTGTCTTCTGGGCTGGCGGGAGGGGGAAGACATGTTAACTATACCTGGGCTCTGACTGGTGTAGCTTGTGTAAGCATATGATACTTTCAAAGGCAAATTTTTGTTTCCATGCACAAATAAAGCTAGAAAAATGGCAGGTTTATCTGTGTGTGTTCGCCAGTCATATCATGCTTACTGCCATTAGCAGGAGGTGGATAACATATGGTAAACACTGGTTGAATTGGTTGGGTGCAGTGGGTTCACACACACATCTGTCCACACAACCAAGCCAAGTCTGTTTTCAACAGACTACGTGTGAAATCAAATCCTTCTCCCACTATTAGGTTCTCCACTAGGCTCGGTTGTTTTTAGCTTTTGGGAAACAAGCATGACTGGAAGCAGGTTGCCGTAAATAGACTCCATAAATGTGACTTGGTTCATATGCTCTATGTTTTTTATTTATTTTATTTATTTAGTCATTTAGCAGACGCTTTTATCCAAAGCGACTTACAAATGAGGACAACAGAAGCAATCAATTGTAGTATTAAAACAACTAAAAACAGATCCAAAACTAAAAGCAAAAACTTTATAAATACTACCTATACACATTTTTCAAATAAAGAAATTAAATAAAAATGACAAATGCATACAACAAAATTTCAAAACTTAACATTTAAATGAAAAACAAAAAATAAAGCTAAAAACTATTCAAAATATTAAAGAACAAAAGGTATAAGAGTATAATAAGGATCCTAACATAACACTAAGCCAAACACCAAAAAAAACAACTACATATATGTGTATGTACAACCACACACACATACATACACATATATCGTGGCCTAATGGTTAGAGAGTCAGACTCATAACCCAAAGGTTGTGGGTTCGAGTCTCGTACTGGCAGGGATTGTAGGTGGGGGGAGTGAATTTATATACATATACACACACACACATACATATATATATACACATACATACACATATATATACACACATATACATACATACATACATACACACACATATACATACATACATACATACACA
>NW_015555883.1:1122399-1136808 GCF_001515605.1 Sinocyclocheilus anshuiensis
CATACACATACACATACACACACACACACACACACATACATACACACATACATACACACACATACATACATATACACACACACACACACACACACATACATACATACATATACACACACACACACATACATATACATACATACATACATACATATACACACACACACACATACATATACACACACAGACACACACACACACACACACACACACATATAAATTAAATATATAAATATTATTTCATTTCCATTTAGTTTGTTGAAGTATTAAAATAACTTAATAAACTTAATAAAAGACCTATACAGACATAATTTAACTAAAATTAAAATAAACAACAAATACAAATAATACAAATCAAACGACAGTTGTTTATCAGTAATCCTAAAAAAATAACACTGTCAAACATACATGCTAAAAAACAACAACTTACTTACACATATAAAAAACTGAAACAGAAGCGAAACAAGTAATAGGAAAGAGGAGAAATAAAAAGCAATACTTATCCTTTGCCGGTGTCCCTGCCCGGTGGAGTCGCACGGTAGAGTCGATGGTCTTTACACTCTTCGGTCTTCACACGAGGAGGCCGTCACGCGACCGCTGCCGCGGTAAACTACGCTTTTTTATACCCCTCTAACAAAATACTAAATTAATTCAGCTGGACACATTTTCCTTATTTTTTCCACAACAAATTGCCAAGCAAGCGCAGACACTGACAAGATACGCTATACAGAACGAGACCAAACGCGATATCAGCACGTCTCCACACAGTAAACAAAACAAGCGTTTCCTAGCAATGACAACTGCACTAAACACTAATGAGACAAGTAAATACACTTAGGAGCTGCTTTCACCGTCCGCTGATAAAGACTGCTTCTCTCAAAGACGATTTCTTTACACTGTTTTCTGCTGGCGCTTGAACACACTTTCCTTATTTTCTCCACAACAAATGGCCAAGCAAGCGCAGACACTGACAAGATACTCTATGTAGACTGCAGAATTCCCTGCATATGTGAAAGGACCAGACATGAGAATACAGAGCTGTTTCTGTTGCTCTCACTTGTAAGTTGCTTTAGATAAAAGCTGCTAAATGAATAAATGTTATATAGATTGTAGGGAATTTTCTATACAGTGTTTAAAATGCTGTGAAATGAGAATAATAGGCAAGACTACAAGACGAAATAAAGCACAGCCTTTGGTGGATTTAGTTATGGACACCAGCTACTATAAAACAAAACAAAATAAAAAAAAAAATGTGCCCCAACAGATTTTTTTTTTCTTTTTACTAAACTTGCATTTTTCCATACTCTATTACATATCAATCTGGTATCTGGTAAATGGTATTTACAACAAATAAACAGTGTCTCCAACCGTTTCCATCCAGCATTTCCAAAACCAACGTATAAGGCCTGACTCATAGTCAAATTAACTGTTTGATCAGAGGGATTTTCTGTCTCCCTCCATCTGCTAGCTATCTGCTTGGTGCCGTGCTCTTTTAAGGTCACCACCTCTATCAGAAAAAGGGGATGCAAGTGTGAAATATTGCTGACACACTGATAACAGCCCCTTAAAAGTGTTGATGTATGTGAAAATGAGAGCTGAATGCTTAAGTGAACCATGTGAAGCTTGATTAAATATTTGCCAAAATTACACCCACATCTCCACCCGAAAACGGAAAGCATGTTTTACAGTATGTCTGCTTGCTAATCCCCAAATGTCACTTGTGGATCATTTGTGTGCATATATGAGCCAAATATGATCTCTTCAATGCAGTTTGACTTTTGATCTGTCTCAAAGGTTTATTCGGATGTCAACAACAGACATGTGACTTAAATTAGCAACATTTTATGAATGGTATAAAGTTCAGTCAGTAGTTGTTGATGAAGTTCCCATGTGATTTTGGTTGGTTGTAGCAGGCTGACACCAACATTGGCCTATGTTTTGCCTGTAACTCAGATTGAGTTATTTGAAAGCTACCTATCTATTTTTTATTTGGAAATTTCCACATTAAAAGCCATACACTTTTTTTTTCAAGATAATCTCCTGGTAGTAACAAACTTCAAGTACTAAAATGTCCTGAACTCATCATCATTTAGGCTATCAAATAGCAACATGTTTATAAAACATGCTCCAAATTATAAAACAACAACAACAACAAAAAAAAAACAGAATGCTACAATTTGTGCTAGTTGACATGGCAGAGTTGTTTTCTAAATGAGCTCATGAGGAGCACAAAAACACAGCAAGAAGTGAAGTAAGGAGGATTTTCAGCCATTTCTCAATAATACCAGCTGACTATTAAAGCTATTTGTGAATGATTCCTTTTGCAAAAAAAAAAAAATCTATAAATCTGTTCTGTGCCTTTTGTCTGTTCTGTTCCTTTTTTGCTATTTCATAATACAAAAACAAGAGTGTTGAAATGTTTTCAAATCTGTTGTATTCAAAGGGTAAATTAATCTAAAGCGCCCCCTTGCGTCTTTTCTTTTTATGAACGTACAAAAAGTGCACAACTGGTTTACATATAGGGCCTATCTTCCTTATGAATTGAAAAAAAAATTTATTATTGCACGTGTATTGTAAAAAAAAATGATAATAAATGACTGTAATTACTGTAATTTTTAAATAAAAGGGATATTTTCACAAAAGACTGTGAAATTCTTTGAAACGCGTGTAGACTGCGCCCTCTTGTGGCTATACATATTTTCACCTCACTTAACTTTTTTATTTATTTTTACACAACAGCGACACCTATTGATATTTGCCGAGATTAAAAATAAAATACCACTTCACAAAAATACAAACTTATAAAGCCTATAAATTGAGAAAATGACGACAGTGTTTGAATGATGTTCTTTTTCTTGCTATGACTAGCCTAAATGGGTTTTGTATTGTTTTTTTTGGTCTTGCTGGTTTAGTTTTCCAGTCTGGCAGCTGGTCAGCAAGCTTTTATGATGAAGTAAATATTTTTATATTTAATATTCATCATTTAATAATATTAATCATATATACATCATTTTATGTGCAAAACATCATTTCAATTGCACTTTCAGTGTACATGCATTTTCAGTAGGTGGCGGCTCCTTTAAGAGCGCAAACATTTCGAAGCCCGCTATGACGTCAGAGCAGTAAGACGCTGGCCGAAAGTCGCGAAGGGCCAGTGCGCGTCTCGCAGATGAGTAGTGTTAGAAGGAATGCCATACTCGACTTTTAAAATCGACATTTGTGTTTTTAATTCGCTAGGCGGCTCTTTCGAATAGCCAGTGACACTTCGAAGCCGTTTAAGCTTGAAGTGATTTTATGTAAGTCGCATTTTTAACTCTGAGCCCTAAATTGGTGGGTTGACCCTCGACATGGATATTAGCTAGCTTAGCTAGTCACCAAGAAACCGACATAACGGCGCATCAGAAGGTTTGTTTCACAGTTTTATCGCTTTTAAACGTCGTTTATGTGCCTGAAGTCGAGCTCTCTGATGCAAATCTTCGCCTTGGGTGTTGCCAAAAAAAGGTCTGAAGTTCGGGTGAAGTAGCTAACGTTAGTTGTTATATTAAGGCAAGAAAAAAGTTGGGAGATGCTGACTAACGCCAACAGTCCGCCGAAGTTTCCAAACCAGCAGCAGCAGCAACAACAGAATCCAGCCCAATTCATGCTGGGAAAAGCCTCACTTCAGATCAAGAAAAATGCCATAACTGACGACTACAAGGTCACTAGCCAGGTCTTGGGGCTGGGCATCAATGGCAGGGTTCTGGAGATCTTTCACAAGAGGAGTGGGGATAAGTATGCTTTAAAGGTAAGGACATTTATAAATCAACATTTTGAGCAACGGGGATATGTTTTGTGACCGTGTTTAATAGTAATATAGTAACACCCTTCAACATTGTTTTTTGGCTATTTAAAGGACCAACTACTGACTCTCTCACAGTCATAAAGCCTAAAATCAGTGTTTTATTCTTCATTTGGAGTGTTTTTTCTTTGTGAAGTATGTTTAAGGGATTTAATAGTAATCTAGTAAGCCTTCTGCAGGTGTTATTCCAGAGTACACTGTGATTTGGGTGTGAGTTAATCATTAATTTTAGGAGCACAGTGGAAATTGGGACAGCCATCTGTTTTATTAAGAACCAGGTGGCAGGTTCCTGTTCCAGCTGGCCTTTGATATGAAGGACTGTATTGGGCAGAATGGCATGGAGGAGAGAGCAGAGAATGTCATAAGACATTCCACCTCCATCAGGACGAGTGTTTAATTTAGACTGATGCAAATTCACTCATAGTTACGCAAAACAGGAAGGTGAATCTTGTTTTGGTCAGGTGATTGTGGAATGGGTGTGAGTGTTCCCTCAGTGTAGCATGTTGATGAAGTTGCCATGTGATTTTTTTTTTTTGGTTGTTTGTAGCAGGTTCTGACACCAGCATTGGCCTGTATTTGCTTGACTCAGATTGAGTTATTTGGAAAATTACAAACATATTTTCATTTGGAAGTTTCGATAAAAAGTCACTTGCTTTTTTAGATAATCTCCTGTTAGTAATAGTGGTCGACCGATATGGGTTTTTTGACAGCCGATGCCGATATATTGGGAAGCAGGGTGGCCGATGGCCGATATAAAGCCGTTATAATTTTATTTATTTTAATTTATATTTAAGAAATTTGAAATCATTTGAAAATGGATTAAAAATAATTGTGTAAAATAAACATACTTATAGGCCTGTTTAGAAGCCTACTTTCATTTTTCACAAATAAATATTTCATAAAAATCTAATTAAAAAGGAAGTAAACACTGTAACCAACAGGGCACTCAGTATTCTGGGAAGTTTGTGAGCATTGGGAATAATTATTATTATTTTTTTTCAAATAAAGCCAAGGTAACACTCATTTTATATACAGCACGCAATGAATATGACAGTGGGCAAATGCATAAAGCGCAGCATAATTTGAAATCACTAGTTTAAAGTTTGTCGATCGCGGATTAGACATTCAAAGATTTGTTTAAATGATATTAATGCGTATTTACTGAATGCTGACAGCAATTGAGAAAGTATTATAATGTTTGCCTTTCTATTACTAATAATATTAAAGCAATCGTTATAATACTTTTTTGTATACATTTTAATTCCTTTGTTTAACAGTTCTATCTGATTGTTAGATAGACTTCTATCCATATTAGACAGAACTGAACGACGAAAGCGAACAAGAGGGAGAATGTGAGCACTGTGTGCTCAGGCGCTGCCGTTCTCAGCGCCGCCAAAATAAAAGTCCCGCCTCGAACGCATCGGCCAAACAGAAAAACTTATCGGCTGATGCCGATATTTGAAAAATGCCAAATATCGGCCGATATATCGGCCTTGTCGATATATCGGTCGACCACTACTTAGTAACAAACTGCTCACAAATTAATGTCCTGAAATCCTCAGGTATCATTTAGTCTATATAAGTTTGGGCATGTGGTTAAAGGCATAGTTCACCCAAAAATGAAAATTTTTGTCAATTTACTCACCCTGAAGTTTTTTCCAATCTTGTATGAATTTCTTTCATCTGTTGAACACAAAATAAGATATTTTGAAGATGTTGGTAACCAAACAATGGGGAGTAAGTAAATGATAACAAAATGTTCAATTTTGTGTGTGTGTGTGTGAACTAGGGCTGCACGATAAATCGCATGCGATATTTAACGCGCATCTTATCAGTGAAGCCGGTTAAATATCGCATGCGATTTATCGTTCAGCCCTAGTGTGAACTACCCTTTTAAAATCAGTGTCGGCTTGGAGCCATAGCTTTGTGGTCAGTTTTTATGATGGATATGACGGAGTAATGAATTTGAGTCTGACACCTATCCTGATCTTTGTGCCTTTTTTCCTCACATTACTACTTTACTCCTCTATTCTGTCCTATAAAATAATGGCATAATTGCACTAATATATATTAGGGCTGGACGATATGGCCAAAATTGATATCACGATATATTTCTTAATTTCGGTCGATAATCTCTCAGAAAAATGTATTTATTTAGTAAGGATTAATATTTGCCCCTGTAATTTATTTTCAGGGCTATTTTTTGCCTTTTTATGTGGATGTGGATTTTTTTCCCAAGCCATATAAAATCAGTATGTTGTGTCATTAAGGTAACTTTAATTGAATTAATTAAAACAAATTTTTTTCTGAACAATTGTGGCTGTTAATCATAAAATCAACATACAAAAAGTTTTGTCAGTTTTGCTGTGTTAAGTTTTGGAGTTGTTGGGAGGATTTTTTCCCCCTATTCATTGTGTTTATCATATCTGTTGTTGTCTTTAGATGTTTTAAACCCATAACTTGACAAACAGAATAGAATCTAATGAAATATCAGCTATTCCATACCAAACAAACAAAACCCCCCAAACAACCAGAAGTTTGCTACAGGGGGCATTTTTGCCAGCACAATTTACTTAACTTGGGCTTTGTTTGGCTCTTTTTCTGTCTCAAGCCCTGGTTAATTTCTGGTCTTGGTTAAATTCTAACTCTTGGTTTATACTTTTAGGTGAATTATGGCCTAGTTTTTCTTTATTTTTCAGAAGTTTTGTCTTATTTTTTTTTCTGTGGAAAATAATGAATTAAAAACCCAAACTAACTATTTACTAGGGCTGCACGATTAATCGAATGCAATTGTCATGTGCATCTTGTCAGTAAAGCAGGTTCTGTGATTACAGGAATTAAAGTTTTCCGTCACTACGATGGATTTCCGACAATTGAAAAAAAATGAGGGGAAAAGAAACATGTAGCACTTTGTTGCTGTTCTGCCGGCACACCAAAAATCATCCTTGCCACGGCTGCAGCTTCTCAATGACAACTAGGGCTGCCACTAATGACTATTTTTATTTAGATTAATCTATCTAATTTATCGATTAATCAATTAATCTAAACAATTAATTTCCTACAAAAAAAAATCAACAATTTTACTTAAGAATATTTTATTAAACTATATTTCATGAAACCAAATGAAATCCAAAAGTAAAAAAGTAAAGTGCAACATAAAGTGCAAGAAGTCTCATAGTCCAAATAATTGAAATCAAAGTTCAGTATTATAGTGTAAGAATGACAACATATCCACGTGTTATAGTCTACAAATAATAAAATTATAATCAAAAAACACTTTTTAAAGGAGTATTTACCAGAAATATTATTTACCAGAATTTATTAAAAAAAAAAAAAAAGTACAAAAAAAATAAAATCAATTAATTGGAGATGCTTTTGATTATTAAAATTTAATGGAACCATTAAAATGGAATCCAGAAAATAATGGAAAACAGAATTTGGTAAAGATAAAACTGTAAAACTCAATTAATTCGACAGGCTTTTTGATTAATAAAATTTAATTTAACCATTAAAACAGAGTATAGAAAAATGAAAATGTAAAAAACTGAATTTGGAAATAAAACGGATTTCATAGTGCCCTATAATTATAAAAAAAAAATTTGTGGCAATAAAAATAGGTGTACGTGAACAATAGCCTTTAAAATGACTTAAAACACATGTATAATAGCAATGAGGCAATAATAATTAGTTCAAATAAAGTATCAAAAGCAAGAAATCACATGGTTTTATTGAACAAAATTGTTAAAATACATAATGTATTATAAACAATAGAGCTAATGTACATTACACGTTACAACAAAGGCCTGCAGGGGGCGCCAACGGCCTGTCGATTGTTTTTACACATTACTCTGCGATCTAATCCTTGTTTAATTGACCAAGCACCATTTCATTCAAATGTACACTTAATCTTTAATATTTGGCCATTTCTTTAGGACAGAAATGCTATAGCCACTGTAATTAAATGAATATTTGGACATCAAAACGTGTAAACTCAGAATGAGGGTTTGAGCTTTTATTTTTAAAACTGCGATGTATTCTCTTGTGTTTGCGTAGATTTATAAATGATTTACCTTACAAATCTGATGAAATGGCGCATGTTGTGTTCCCAGATGAACGTTATAATAAACCCAAACTCACAACAACATGCAGAGATGGAGTTTGAGACGCTCCACACATGTAAATGATAACAGTTCCTGTGGAACTACTGTGAACGGAGCCGCTGTGTGACGCATGTACTTAACCTACAAGCATGTAAATAATTAAAGCACATTTACTCTATTAGAACTGCATCGCATATAATTATTTAATTGAATCGTAACGTTTGTGAATTCACAATTATGCTTAATTATGATTTTTAAATGGGTTTAATATATCATGCAGCCTTGAAAAACAGAAATGGGTTTAATATATCATGCAGCCTTGGGAAACAGTCTAATAATGTGTTTTATACATTCTCGTCTGTGAAATGCGCCACTTCCGGTATTTTGCCGGTTAGTCGACGTGAGCAAAATGAAGTCGAGGATTTTTAAAAATCGAATAGTTTAATAAAATCGACGAACCGCAACAGCCCTAGTGACAACATAACGCCGCTCGCATCATTCACAGTCGGGTTATTAGCAGAGAACACAGAGCAGGACTTGAATTTCGGCGCGGGATTGCGGCTATTAATAATAATTCTACTCATTCCCGCAGGTTCCCTGCTTATAACGCGATGTCAGATGACGGAACGTATCATTTGCACGTGCTTTTGAGTCACTCGCGCGCTCTCATTTTCTGTGCGCCCACAGATCGCGATAAGGAGAGTGACAGCTTTTAGTAATTATTAAAGGAGTTTGCAAATGTGATATTGATTTAGTTCAATAAACAAGTACTGCCTGATTTTGCTCCATTTCATCAACGAAAATAGTTCCAAATAAAGTAACAGCTCAGCCGCTGCGCATCTCTAAAAGCAAACACAGCGGTGTTTCATTCATGAATGAAAGTGCGTTTTTGAACAAATCTAGTGAGTCAGTGATTCATGATTACCCATGTTTACCCGTTTGAACGAATCAATTGAATGAATGATTCAGCGATAAAATCAGTGACTTGCCGCCATCTGCTGGTGGTTTCAGTTTCATTTTTAAGTATAATTTCAGTTATTTAAATCATTTAATATTTCTGTATTCAAAATTTTATATTTAAAACATTAATCTCCACATGAATTTAATTGCGCTCATGCCACCTCTGAGCCTCATTAAACGTCTGAAAAAGCCACTTGTGTGTTGTTCTGTGCACCCTCTGTAGTACAAATTAATTTTTTATTAATACTAATTTAATATGATTGGTAACTTATTTGTCTTATTCTACTTATTATATTTTTTTAAATAGAAATTTTAAAAAGCTTATAAACATACATTTTTGAATTTGACAGTTGAAAATGATGCCATTGCAAAGGCAAAAAGAAAATACCCCTGTAAGTCACTTTAAGGAGTCACATGTCACCACGTATTAGGAAGGCTAATTTTTGATAAGGTGCTCCTAAATTTTTTTAATTAGGAAGACAAGCACTCCTAAAAAGAAAAGTAAGCATAGAGCCCTGTGTAACAGTATATTAGATCTGTGCATGAGGTCTTAAAGAGACAGCAGCCTAAATAAACCTGCTGCTGTCTTTCATTATACAGTGAAGACTATCCAGTGTTATTTTACAGTTGAGTAGATTAGTTAGACCTAACTGAAAACATTTCTTGTTGTTTTTGTTTGTGCTATTGATTGTCATTAATTTATTTGTTCTTATTTTCTTATTTACTATTTACTTGTCTTTTTTAGTTAAAATAAATTCAATTCTGAGTGCACATGATTCTTGGGTGGGGAGGGGGCATGGTCCATGGGAAATAGTCCTGCCACCACAGCTGGAAAAAAATCCTAGAGGAAACACTGCATGCATTTAATAAAATTAGAAAAATGCATTTACAAAGGTACAAAGAATATGCCCCTGAAGTTACTTTGAGTCAGATGTCAGCTCGTATTAGAAAGGCTAATTCTTGATCAGAAATTATTATTATTATTGATTAGAAGTCGCTCCTAAATTTTTTAAATTAGGAGGACAATTACAAGAAGAAAATGGAATGGGGTTTAGCCGAGGAAAAACTTTCAGTCAAAAGATTTTTTTTTGCTTTAACCCCTGTGATTAGTAGTAAATCTCCAGCGCGTGCTTTCAGATGGAGCAGCATTTACTACACAGAGCCATAGTTCACTGACAAGCTAAGCAAAATCGCGTTCATAATTGCAGACGATTTAATTGCGCGATTATGAAATAGAAGAAATCGATCTGCAATTATGAAAGCTGTTTGCGTAGCTTGTCAGTGAACTACGGCTCTGTGTAGTAAATGCTGCTCCATCTGAAAGCACGTGAAAATACCACATTTAATAACATGTTTTTACTCCAAACTCACTTCATAATGTCAGTCGAGTGTTTGAAATAAATCCTTCTGTGAGATGATGTGGCTTCTTACACAGAATAAGGCACGTAACATATTTCATAGTATTCTAAGCAGTGATAAAGGCTATGTCGATTAGCATTGCATTATTATATACTTTATTATAATAAAAATTATAATAAGACAATCTCAGATAAACCATATATTGTCAGTGTCATGTGTTTATTAATCACGTTGAATTAATGAAAGCAGTTAAATCTTCTGTTTATTCAGCAACTGCTATAAGCATTTCCTGAGTTTCTTCTGCGAGGCGTATTTGGAGTTTCAGCGCGAGAGCGCCCTCTGGCCTTCGAATGGAGATTTACTGCTGATCACAGAACCGTGCTTTCTGCACCCACGATACGTATTGCGGTACTCTTGGTACTGTTGGCTTCCCACATTACAACAGCAATGATCAAAAAACGTGGACAAACTACATGGAATGTCGTATGCACACTAGTATACCAGTCATTTACACCTTCGTCTCCCAGGTGTTGAAAGTGCTCGAACGCAGGTGAGACATGAACAGCACACACTATCTGTGTTTAAACTAAACTCATTTACTCGTGTTTTTAAGCATTGTCAATTGAAACATTCAAGCAAAGAATAAGCGCTTGAGAACTTGCGCACTGTTTGAAGATGTGTGTGCATGTGTGCACATGCGGAGAGCCTCGTAAGACAGCACGTGCCATGCAAATATTGATTTCTCTTTCAAGACTTGTGTTTGAATTGACAAACTAACAAAAAAAATGTCAACATGCCCATCTTTGTGAGTATCCTCCTTGCGAACATCATTGATCTTAAGTAGGGCTGCACGATTAATCGCATGCGATATTTAACGCGCATCTTATCAGTAAAGCCGGTCTGTAATCAGCGGTAAATCTCCATCACCTGCGTGCTTTCACATTGAGCAGCATTAACTACACAGAGCCGTTGTTCACTGATGAGCAGCGCAAAAAATCGCGCGAATATGAACGTGGTTTAGCGCAGCTCGTCAGTGAACAACGGCTCTGTGTAGTTAATGCTGCTCAATGTGAAAGCACGCAGGTGATGGAGATTTACCGCTGATTACAGACCGGCTTTACTGATAAGATGCGCGTTAAATATCGCATGCGATTAATCGTGCAGCCCTAATCTTAAGTGAACGTAAACAGTCGAGAAAGACAATGCATATGTATCAGTATCAGTGTACTGGATCTGTAAAGAACAGCAGTGTATTCCTGCTGTCTGTGTTTTTAATGTAAAACAACAAAAGACAAAGAAATCACTCACTTTTCTTGATTGAATCGTTTTTGTAACTTCAACAAGGATTGGTCTGTAATTTATACAGTGAAATATGCACCGTTCTTTTACTTTTGTTTACTTTAAAATTTCTGTGCCTGAAAATGACTGTTAAACACCTAAAAAACACTGTTTATTTTATTTGCATTTTAGCTCTATTGTATTTATTTGTGCTGTTGCATTTAGTTTGATTATTTGTTATTATATTCTTTATTTTTATTTGACCATAGTTCTTTTTTCCCTGAACATAGCACATTCTGAACAGAACTGTACCGAACCGTGACCCTAAAACCGTGAACCGAACTGAACCATGAGCAATCTGATCCTTTACACTCCTATTAAAAGACAGTCATCAAGACTTGGGGCAAAATGTATGTCTCAAAGGTCAAAACAATCCACTTCTGTGGTTGGCCACTTCCCACTCACTGTCTGTACTGCTATAGCAGCAGAGTAGAAATGTAGAGGTGTTCATTTACCTCCTCGTAGCATTTGTTTGGTTGAGATCTTTTTAGAGACATTCATTATTACAGTGAAGTTGAAGGTTATTTTGATACCTCGCCAAAATGTTGCTGTGAACACATAGAAAGACATAGAAACAAATATTCTTATTGAAGAGGACTACTGTAAGATCCAGCATTTGCTTTTTGCTACAGCTTGGTGGGATAGGATGATTATCTGTTGAAGGAAAGCCCTGTTGATCTTCCAGGGCCACTGATGATGTCAGCACCCTGGCTTGCTTTCTGTCATCGTGCTGGATCTCTGTGCTCTCCGGTGACAGATCTGGCTCAGCCCCGCATTCATCACCGCCACACGGCCTGGCTGTTTTTAGCTGCAGAAGAGCATTGCATGCTTGTGGGAGGCAGGAAAAGAGTGAGGGGCTGTGAAGCATTAGATAGATAACGACTAATAGTGGTTTGGAGAGTCCATTAATGATCTGTGTTAGGGACACAGACATTCACCCATCACTGTGATTTAGTGTTTGTGCGACAGGGTGCCTTTGATCCGTATGTTTGGGAAAAAATGAGTCATAGCTGATCTGCCTGTTAGTAAAATTAATTTGACCTTGGGAGCTGTCCACCCTACAAATAAGCATAATTTTTTTGACAGGAAATGACAGTGCATTTACTTGCGTACATGTTGGGGAAATTGGCTTGTTTTTTTGTAATTTTTTTTGTTTGCAGCATGCTTATGACCCAGTTTACCTAGAAATGAACACATTTCCTGATTTCATATACCTGGAAGATCAGCTTGATACACAGGAAAAAATGGCCTTGTTTTCAAGCCAAGGAATAATTAGCTTTGAAGACTTATGCCTGTTAGACTTCACTGTGATGTTTAATTCATGAACATGCAAGTTTTAACTTGTCAAGGATTTACAGTCTGCAAGCAAAGTCATCTGCCCTTCTGTTCTAAATGCAAAATTTTATCAAAGGTCTGTTAAGAACACAAGCAAGAAACCACAAAAAAGAAGCCCCTCAAAAGCTCTAAACCTGGACATGCTTTTTTTTTTATTGATTGATTTACGGTAACCTATTATAAGCGTTTTACTTTATGGGTGCAAGTAACAACTAGGGATGCGCCGATTCGATATTCATATCGGGTATCGGCTCCGATACTGCCATTTTTTTGTCGGATCGGGTATCGGTCAGAGAGGGCCGATCCAAATCTGAGATTGTGCGTATTATTCTGTGTTACTTCTGAAGCCATATGATAGCTTAAAGGGTTACTCCACCCCAAAATGAAAATGTTGTCATTAATCACTTAGCCCTATGTCGTTCCAAACCCGCAAAAGCTTCGTTCATCTTCGGAACACAATTTAAGATATTTTGAATGAAAACCGGGAGGCTTCTGATTGTCCCATTGACTGCCTAGTAAATTACAATGTCAAGGTCCAGAAAAGTATGAAAGACATCGTCAGAATATTCCATCTGCCATCAGTGGTTCAACTGTAACGTTATGAAGTGACGAGAATACTTTTTGTACACAAAGAAAACAAAAATAACGACTTTATTCAACAATTCGTCTCCTCTGTGTCTCTCTGCATCACCGTGGCGCCATTTTGGAGAATATCCACTGAACGCAAGCAGCGTACGCTCTTCTGTGTCAGCTGCATTGCACGGATGCGCTGTTTTCATTCAAATCAAAGTGTAAATACACGTAGAAACCATATTAGGGCTGCACGATTAATCGCATGCGATATTTAACGCGCATCTTGTCAGAAAGCCGGTTCTGTAATCAGCGGTAAATCTCCATCACCTGCGTGCTTTCACATTGAGCAGCATTAACTACACAGAGCCGTTGTTCACTGATGAGCTGCGCAAAATGCGCGTTAAATATCGCATGCGATTAATCGTGCAGCCCTAAACCATATTCCTTTAATGTAAGCTACATTTGAATATTTAAGTCCTTACATTAAAGTTCACACAAACTCTTTTCTCCGCTGTGGCTGTCAGTCATTCGTTCAGCCTTTAAACCCTGGTCCCATTCGGTTACGACAGTCAGCTTGGTAAAGCTCTCTCCAAGATCATTCAGTGTTCCCATTATTATACTTGATTTGTAAATAAATGTCTATGATTTTGCAAAAAGGACTTTATCTTCTTGCCGGAGTTTAATGTTGTTTTGTTATTTTTGTCTGTTTAATGCAAAACGCTGCGTGCTGTGACTCCGTGTTGCTTCAAGCTAGGTGTGTGCGATATTGACACAAAATAATATCTCTATTTTCTGGGATTTTATCGATGACGATAATTAGATGATATTTTGCTGAGTGTGTTATTGTGCTGGTACCTTAAGGACTGCCGAAGACAGCTGACTCATAATGTTTTTAATATTCTTCAT
>NW_015555883.1:1137137-1141681 GCF_001515605.1 Sinocyclocheilus anshuiensis
TCTTTTCCAATAAGTTTAAACTGATTTTTACATTTTATGGGCATTTTTACCTTTATGAAGCCATTTTTTCTAGAAGTGTCCATTATCTTTTTGAGATCTTTTTCTTACATTTAATCAGGGAATTAGAATAATAAGACATTTGGGCTGTTACCAAGCAAACGAAATCAACACAGAAGCTGCATCTGAAGTGGCATTTAGATGTATTTACACGTATTTTGTTTAATGCAAGACATGAATGCATTTAACCTGCAATTACAAATGCATAAATAATGTTTTGATATATTAAACATAAAACGTTGAATACTGATATTTGAAATGATGTAAAACATGAAAAAAATCTATAAAAAAAAAGAAAAAGCCGAAATTTGAAATATGTTTGGATTTCTAAAATTTATTGTGCACTGATTTTTCTAGAATAATTTTGGTGCCGAATTATCCACTAACCTAGTTTATGATATATTTTTGTCATAGATTATGAATATACATATAGGCCTATTTTTTCATATTTATTGTTTATTTTTCTTTATAATGAAGTAGTCTGTATTTAGTAGATTGTGAAAGAATGATTTGAATATGCCCAGTACTTTTCTCTCAGTGGTGAACCCCAAGCATGGCCGAGGACGTGCCAAGATTTAGGGGGGGAAAGTGTAACCCAGGTTACTAGTAGATAGAAGCAGACACATAAATAACATCAAATTAAATAACAGATTATATGTATTAAAAACACTGAAAACGTAAATATGACTGTGAACAAATAAATTAATAATGTGAAAATATGTAAAAATATAAAATATCAAAGTTATAAATGTGACCAATAGCGTAATCTCTCTCTTGGTAAATTCACCAATGAGATCGCGGTTGAATGACGTCCGCCATCTCGGCACTTTTAGAGAGCAGAGAGTTTGAGATCTTTCTTTTCTCCATGAACCTCTGATGCGAGCTGATGCTTCTCGCTATCCTGGGAGATTCAGTGCTCCAAAATCGGAGACAAGTAATGTAAGAATGATTCATAATGTCTCTAAATCATTTATATGTCGATTGTGTAGAGATTAGTGTGAAACAAGCAAAAGTGCTATGTTTGCTCACATGTTCGTGTCGTTCCAAATGAATGTTAATGACGCAGTTTAGCGTTAGCATAAAGCTAATGTTACACGTGGCATGATATATATCTTTAACAAAAGGGTTCAGAGAGAATTAGAGTGTGTTGGAGAGTGACACTTTGGAACGCGTATGCTCTGGAATTTTCCTGTTCGGCCTATGTACATGTGAATGAGTTCCTTGATGAGTTTATTTGCCTTTCTTTATTTTCAATTCAGTGTGGTTCAAAGTCATAGTGCGTTTCATCAAATGACTGTTTATTTGGTGCAATATTAATGGTAAATACAGCCTTATGTGTAAAACGAAAGCAGAAAATGATGCTATATATATGCGAAATGACATGTTAATGTGCAGTTTGCATGTTAAAAGTGATTATTGAAAAGCAAGTGCACAAGTTTAAATGAAATGCCTTTAATGTTAAGAGAAATAATTGCACAAAGAGACAGTTTGTTAGCCAAAGATACAAGTGATATTATTTGATGTGTTTTATTAGGAATTGTGTTCAAACTGAGTTAATGTGTGTTTATATAGCATCAGTTATTATTTGTTCTTATGGCCTTGTGTCTTCAAGGCCAGGTTTTTTTCCCCCCTTTCTGTGATGTCTGTACGCGTTTGTGGAGTTCAGTTGCTGAATGTCGCCTGATCTGGGTGTGGATTGATCAAAGTGTGAATCATTCTGCTTCGTGAATCGTCTCAACTCCCTCCTGCACTTCCTGCATGCACCTTGGTGGGGTTGGACTGGCGAGCCACCTGTTGAGTGAATCCTTAGAACTTCTTGTGTGAAAGATACGTGAACTGAACTTGATTGTCATTGAACGGTAGGAGTGGAAGCACACAACAAACTAATTTTGTCCTAATTCTGGATCAAATGCACAGACTGTGAATTGCATCACATTCAAGGATCTCTTCTTTTGAAAACCGAATTTATGGACTGATTATCATTTTCCTCTGACGAAACAATTGATTTTGGGTGAATTTGAGGCCTTCTCATTCATTGTGAATGAACTTTGGTTTTATTGGATATCCAGACGTTTTTTTGTTTTAATTGGTGTTAAACTTTTTTGAAATTGGTGTTGATGTTGTGAGTGTTAATGTCCAAAGTGTGATCACTAAATAGGATTTAATTCAAAACAAGTCATTCAGACAAAGAAAAGACAACAGAGGGTTTATTATAAATATTATAAATTATTATAAATCGAATTACAGTATACATTAATTAAATCTGAACAGGAAAGTAATTTACCTTTTCCACAAAGGAAACTGTCATCAAATCCCTGAAAAGAAAGAAAAAGTACAAATTAGTAACACATGGTGTGAATATTTTAGTGTCACTGCATTTATACGAAAGCAATTATTTTCTTTTGTGTTTAATACAGTTAAATCTTGCTCTTACCTCAACATTGATTGTCTGAATTTGTTCACTCTTGTTGCACCATCTCTCTCTTTGGACAAACCTAGTCTTTTGAGTTCACTGGTTCAATTGCAGAGTCAACCCGAAATTTATACCACGGGTGTGGGTTACACCTAGGTATCAAAATCGGTATTGGAGGTGAAAAAGGCGGATCGGAGCATCCCTAGTAACAGCACATCCTAAGCACTGACTGCACTTTTGATGTTTTTCTCAAAAAATAATGCTTTGTTTTGCAGATTTGGCCTTAAATCCTTTTTACACGATTATACCATATTTACTTCCTCTTTGATCTGTATGTCAGACATATGAGCCTAGGGTGCATCCTCTGATATATTTTGCTGATTAAGTTGAGGATTAAACGCCACATGGTGTCTGTGATGCTTGTTTGCTTTTATTTTTCCTGTCCATGTGATCTGTAATAGTTTGAGGAACGTCTTGAGTATCTCTTACTTAACTGTCTCACTTATGGTGAAAGATCAGATTATGATATTATATCACTGCATTACAATATTCAATCCCATTAGGGAAAGGTCGGCGACCGCCTTCGGCCCCCAAAAGCCAAGGGCCCCCTAAAATGCTTTTCATATAGGCTATGAGATGTGCATTAAGAGCTGACTAGGGGTTGAACGACTTCTGATTTTTTGAAGTCGACTTTTATGTGATGAAAGTAGAGTCGAAGTCGACTAGTTGCTGATGACGTCATTAATGAACAAATAAGTCTGGAGCTGTGACAAACACCTTGTGCACAGCTATGGCATATGACACAGCGCTGCCCACATGGCTGTTGCTCCTATAACAGCTTTTTTTAAATCAGTTCTTTTGTCTTTAAGTCATTATATTTCTCACAGATTTCTGATCGTTCTAAATCAGATACAGATAAAGTAGCACAGTAAAGAGTACATTAATATGAATGCATTAGTGAGAGAGCGATTGCGTGTGTAAATTAATTCTACCTGGCAGCGTCTCTCTACTAGTAGTGAAGCTGTGGAATTTAGTTATTAAGAAATATATGCTTGAACTTTTCAGTTTCTAAGCTATTTTATTGAGAAATCACAGAACAGTGTTGACAATACATTTCCGCGCTGAATGATTCTGTGCGCGTGATGTATGCGCTACTGTCTGTAGCCTATGTGTGTGCGTTACAGTGCAGCAGCGCATTAGATTAGTACGGCGATTAACTTACCTGTACGTGAGTTTAAAACGTGCATTCTCCCGTTCAATTTCGAGCATCCAGTAATATAATCACACATGTCTTGCGGAGCGCTTTCAGAGTATGCATTTATTTGTCATTTGAACTGTTTGGAAACGGAGCGTAAATGTGGCGACTAGTCGACTTCAAGCTTAAAGCGTCATGGCAGAGCATTGAAGTCGATTAGTCTGTGCAACCCCTAGAGCTGACACATGAATAATTGCTGTTTACTGTGTTTATTACCACAACAACCATCTTGTCCGAGTTGAACGTGCTTCTTGTGTATCCTGGTTGTAGCAAATGAAAATATCATGCATCTGAAGCTGTAATTAAATATTGAGCAACAGTGCATATTATGTTTATTGTTTTAAATGTCGCTTAAACAACGTTCGGAACGCGACACTGTTTGAAAGGGAACAGCTGTATGTGTTACTAAGCGTGAAAGTTCCGAAACTGAAGCTGTAGAGCTAATAGAACGTGATGACACAGAAGAACTCATCCACAATATCCACACTGACCGCCTTTAGACAATTAATCGTCAGCCAAATTTCATAATCGTGACAGCCCTAGAGCCAATCACAACACACACTGGCCCAGCTAACCAATCACAATACATTTCGTATTTCAGGAGGCGGGCCTTCATTTGATACAGGAACAATTCGAGCCGTTCATGCCAGACTGGTGAGAGAGGTGTTGTAATAATGTAAAATATGTGAAAAATAATGTGTTTTTCGAACTACCTAGTATGAGAGCCTGTTTTAGTACACCCTAGGCTTGCCGCGATAGACAGTGCTGACGGTGATACCGGTGTTAAGCCACAACACCGGTTACGTCACTTGCCCACCG
>NW_015555883.1:1142179-1144247 GCF_001515605.1 Sinocyclocheilus anshuiensis
TTGCTGATTTTTACTTTATTTAAACTTTGTGTCATTTATTTATTTTATTTGACACCAAGGTGTATTCCGTGCCTCCAAGCTTTCTTACTCGTTTTGCTAATAAACGTTCTACGTTTCTTATTAATTTGGTTATATATTATACATGTTTACTTATTTCCAAGTTTTGTATACCTATTAAACTTTATGTAAGTTATTTGTTATTTTATATTAGGCATAGCTTGCCCTATAGCATGGTATATTTTTATTTGTTTTGTTAATAAAAGTTATGTTTTATATATAGACAGACTAAAGTGAGTTGACGTTGTATTTTGTTGTTGCATTCAAGCAATTGATGCTGAACTGCCGCTAATTCAAATGTTTCATAGCTCTCTTTATTCTATTGCATTTATTTGTGCTGTTGTTTGCAATTTTTTTTGTTTGTTCTTATTTTATTACTGACTTTTTACTTGTTTTTTTATGAAAATAAAACTTTGCGTTGAAGAAAAGTAGATTTTTGTTTGTATATGCTGTCAATTATAGTTCTTAGAAAGAAAATTTTTATGTTACATGTTGGCCAGTAGTATGTTGCAAGTAGCTGAAATAAGCACAAATGTCAGGGCATGTCAAAACATCCTCAAGGGCCCCAAAATCACCTCAGACCCCAGAGGGTTAAGTATCCGATTCTGGAATTGGAATCGATTTTCGATACCCAACCCTAGATAATGTATATCCAGCCGGTTGTTATCGCAGAATAACCCCCGACAGGCCTGCAGTGTTAATTTTGACAGGCATTTTTGATTTAATCTTAGTCTTTATCTTGAGACGAAAATGCTTAATAGTCTTAGTCACATTTTAGTCATTTGAGTCTTTCATAGTTTTAGTCTAGTTTTATTCGACGAAAAATCATTGCATTTGTCAACTTTTAGTCATTATTTTTAGTTATTACTTTTAGTCAAACTACAGTTACCAACATTTATTTTGGTAGCTATTTTATATGTTGTCTTCAAACAAAAATAGTCATTAATTCTTCTCTCTTTAGACCAAATCAGTTAAGCTTATGAGAAATTTGAATCAGGGATTGAATTTGGAAAAACTTGAATAAATGATGACAATTTTCATTTTTGGGTGAACTATCCCTTTAACAGTAGTGAAAAGGGAGCAACTTAAAAAATTATAGTTGTTCATATAGAATATATATAATTTATAATTTTTTGAAAAAGAAGCAGAATTAGACAAATACGAAAGAGATACAAATTAAACTCGTTTTTTAGATACAGTAGGTTTACTTATATCTATTTAATAAATAAATGTAGCCTTGGTGAGCATAAGAGACTTTCCAAAAAAAAAAGCAAAAAAAAAGAGGGGGTGGGGGTGCCTTGAAAATATTTTACTCTACGAAAGGGGGGCCCGGCAGAAAAAGTTTGGGAACCACTGGCCTACTCAAACACACAATATTTAAATGTGACATATCATGAAAATCGGACTTTTCCAGGTTTTAAGTGCTATAATCAGGTCCCCGGTGCATCTACCAACCAAGGAAACATGAAAAAGATTAACCCAGTAACTTTGCAAGCATCTGAGAAAACAAGTGCGTCTGATTTTGCTCCCTTGGTGACGTTTCAAAGGGATCTCATTATAATATTACTGCTCCTTAATCTGTAAATTTACACCCACGGCGCCATCATTTTGATTTCGCAAGCGACAACGGTGTGTACCAGTTCTAATGCCATGGCGAAAGTTTGAGCAACCAGAGACTCACCGCGCCTTCAAAATAATCCAACTGAGGTGCGTAGACCAAAAAAAGTTTCCCAAAGGTGAAGAGCTTGAAAAAAGTCCGCACACTCAAACACCAAAGAGTCACAAGTGAGATGAAAACAATATAAGCAATTTACTGAGTGAAACAAGGCAAACGTTTCGGTCACATGTTGACCATTTTCAATGCCAAGCTAACAAGCAAGAACGTTTGAGCAAAACATGCTAACTGTTCTGTCTTTGGCTGCACAGACGAGCACAGAACACTGTTTAGAGTCCCAACCTCAGAGGAGACAAGAGAGCAGAGGATTTATTGATTTATTTACTGTATATTGCT
>NW_015555883.1:1144432-1145152 GCF_001515605.1 Sinocyclocheilus anshuiensis
CCAAAACAGATGTTTTTAGCAGGTACGAGCTGTAATGGTGCAGCTCTATTCTGGAAAAGGGGACGGGGAGCAGCAGCTCATTTGCATTTAAAGAAACAGGCCCGAAAAACTGTGTTTCTGCTTCTACTCAATATAGGCATTTTCAAAATGATATAATAAATGATCTGTGGAGTATTTTGAGCTATTTCACAGTAGGGATGTGCGGGTCTAGTCGACTAGTCGACTAAACGGTACAGCTCCTACTAGTGTTGTCACGGTACCAAAATTTCAGTATTCGGTACCAATACCAGTGAAATAGGAGCATTAAATAGTTAACAAAGAAATCATTTTGTACAAAATGAACAAAATTCATTTGTAATGCTCATTAGCGTTAGCCGCGCTTATGCTAACGATTAACTACGTATACGCTAACGGCGATTGTTTATTTCAATCCGAAATTAAAATTAAAATATGGAATAATATTCCCAACAGAACAGAAGCTCTAAATATTACAAATGTAATTGAAACTTACCTGCTTGAACTTGATCGGGGTGTTTTGTTAGTTTGATGCGTTTCCTCCTCCTTGAGGTCTCCACTGCTTTTAAGAGGTTGCCAGGTTTTCACAACAAAACCCGCCCACTCGCGTTTTGAGGGGGTCCCCCGTTAAAAATAATGTTTTGGCGGGGTTCCCCTGGTAAAATTCGCATTCCAGGGGCTAAATATCACGTTAATGGGGTCGTT
>NW_015555883.1:1145238-1145460 GCF_001515605.1 Sinocyclocheilus anshuiensis
TGACCGGGTACTCGGTACCACCGGTACTTAAAAAAACCTGGTACCGTAACGTTTTAATTTTTTTAGTACCAACTTGGTACCGAAATACCGGGTCTTTTGACAACACTAGCTCCTACTAGTCGACACTGAAAACAATAGTCGATTACACGACTATTTTATCATTCAAATTACCGTCATTTTAACATTGCATTTAAAACATTTTAAATAAGTTAAAATAAAACG
>NW_015555883.1:1146114-1149004 GCF_001515605.1 Sinocyclocheilus anshuiensis
CGTAATCATATTCAATACAGGCATGTAGGCGTTAGCTTAGAGACTAGCCAAAGCCAGCTAATGTCAATCACGTCATTCACTACAACCCGCCGGCGCTGCGATCCCGTCCGCGCCGTCTATTCCTCTAACGAAGACCCACTTCGGTGGTGGTGCGGGATGTCCCGGCGCTTTCTGAAACTCTATCGGCTTGCTTTTCGTTATCTCTGCGTGCCTGCGACTTCAGTTCCTGCCGAGCGCGTTTTTTCAAGTGCAGGAATTTTATTGTTAATCGCCTCAGGTCCCGTCTTTCACCAGACCACGTTGATAATTTCACTGAACAAATAACGCATGGTCTGAGTAAGTAAAATGGGCATTGTTGCATTTTGTTTTTAGACGATACAGCCTTCACGAAGTACGTTTTTAAAAGCCGTTTTAATGCTATTTCTTGATAAACCTTCCTATTGTTTTTGACTTGTGTTTTAATATGTTGGCTAACGTTATATGAAGATTAAGAATTCTGTCAGGCTATTGATTGATTTTCCATTGTTCTGCATTTCCCCAGCTGATTTTAATAAATAAGCTATGCTTTGACCGACGTTGAGTGCATAACGTTACTCCTTTTTTTTTTCTTTTTAACGACCGCCTAAAATGAAATGATGATAAGGCGAGGCAAGTCTGCGGCAAGCGGAATTCATTGAGGGATTTGACAGTGTGATTCATTGATTAAGTATTTCAAATATAGGCTATTATATATGCTGCACACACAGAGGTTTTCTTTTGGGGGTTTCTTGCTTTTAGACTAGTCGACTAGTCGGATACAAAACTTTCGTTTAAACGTCAGTCAAATTAGTCGTCGCGCACATCCCTATTTCACAGACACATTCCGGGGACGCCAGAGACTTATATTACATATTGTAAAAAGGGGCATAATATGTCTCCTTTAATTTAATTTAATTCATACAGGCCTACCTCATGCTGCACATTTGTACTTTTTGATAAAAACAATGGCACAATAAAAAAATACTTTTCAGGTCTATGTCCAATCCCTCACTTTTTCTAGTTATATAAAGTTAAAATATTTTGCCTGTAATTTTTATTTCTCATATCGCAATATAATATCGATGTCGCCTGGACAGTGTAAAATATCATGATATGAATTTTAGCTGATATCGCCCACCCCTAGTGTGCGTTAAGAACTATTCATAGTGTTCTCTACTCCAGTGTTCTGTTATGAAACGAGTTATAAGAGGGCACTGAGTAAATGAATATTTCAACAACAATTATTATTATTTTTTTTTAAATAATTTATAAGTTAATTTAAAAACTGCATTATGTGCAATTTACATGTTTGAATTATTTTTTTTAAGTTGAGTGTTGCTTGTTATATTTAAAAATAAATAGTCATTAAATTTAAGTTTGGGCTCTGTTGTTAACTGTAACCTTATATTAGGCCTAATGTAAAAGGGCTCACTATAGTTAGAACATAAGCCAATGTAGATTTTTATCCCTAAGAAAATTTTAATTATAGGCTAACTGAATTTATTTAAAGAGAGCAATTTGTTCAGTAAACCACTGTTTAATAATAAAAAATAAAAAAATGATCCTTTTTCCCCCCTGCTATACTGAAACTGTACCGAACCGTGACGTCAAAACCGAGCTACGTACCGAACCGTCATGTTTGTGTACCGTTACACCCCTTATGTATGTATGTATGTATGTATGTATGTAAATGAGTGTGTGTTTGTGTGTAAAATAGTATATCAGTCTGGTGAGTAAACTAAAAAATGTACCAGCCAATGGCGATTATATTGCCACGGTGTGCATAGAGGGTTGGTTACCACTGTATCTTCTGTCGCAGTTGCACCGATCGACCTTTGGAATTTAAAATTTTAACCCAACTGGTTGCGTTGTTATAGAAATAACCCAATAAATGTAGGAATAACCCAACAAAGTTACCCAATATGTAGGCCTGTCACGATTAGGGATGCAGCGATTAACCGCACTTTAAAACCTCACGGTTAATTAATCGTAAAGGTTCCGCTAAACCGTGTGTTTCTGTTACACCGAACGGAACTGTAGCAGCTTGCGCAAAACGAAAAAAGTTACACTAGCGGTGCACCAGCTTAAAATGACGTGCTTATCAGAGGCACGGAGGCTACTACATGCATTAGATGAACTGTGACAGAGGGACCAAACAGCGAAGCTTTATTTCCACCAGAGAAATGCTTGTCGATAGTGTGGGACCATTTTGGGTACACCAAGAATGATCAGGGTGTCATTTAAATATTGCTGTAAAAAAACTGCTGCTAAAGAGTGAATACATAAGGGATAATGCACGGCTTGCTGTACATTGAACGATTTTAATGCACGACGTGCAGGGCAGACTCCAGTAGGCTATTTAATCTATTTTATTAATAAAAGTCGTGGGGCAGCGTTCTCAAGAATTTTGTGTCCTCCTGAATGTTTGTATACATGCGCAGTGCGATGTCCAATCTCACAAACCTAAATAATAGACATGGTTTTCTCAGGCCACATGTAAAATCATATGAATTATTATAAAGATTATTAAAATGAATATGTATGGATGACAGTTGATTACAATATTTCAGTTTATTTCCATCATTAGTAACAGTTTCCCCTGTGGGACAAATAAAATTAATATTAGTCGTATATTATGTACAATGTACAATCTGAAAACATTAAATACGTTTGCGATCTATTTCCATTTGTTATTTTCAAAAGAGAAATACTGTCATGGATGTTTACAGAGCAGAGGTCACCTTTTTTAAATTTCAATAGGAGAGATGGACTTTTCTTTGTCTTTTGTTTATTATTATTTTGTGCTGTATTGTTGGTTACGGTGTTATTTCTGTTTCAAAAGCCAGCAATAAATAACACTTTAATATCTAAA
>NW_015555883.1:1149059-1152720 GCF_001515605.1 Sinocyclocheilus anshuiensis
CCTACACACTTCCAAATGACAACAAACTTTTAATTTTCAAGAATATTTAGATCATGTAAATTAAGTATCAATACATTAGATACCTTAAAAAGCTGAATAAATAGTAAATAAACATTTTCTAACAAAAAGTATCAAGTAGAAAAAAGAAAAATGCGCAAAGAACTTGTATGGAGATTTTTCCATCTACAGATTTTTCCCTGACCTTCTTTTCTCTGTAAATTAAGGGTGCACACTATTGCTGAAAAACACAATCACTACTTAGCAGTCAGATGTCCGTATGCACAAAGGCACAAATCCCTAAACAAGATCATATCTGCAGATGAAACTTTTTTTTGTAGAAGCATTTTTTAAATTTGAACTAGCACCTCATGACTACACCGCGTTATGTACGAAAAGCTGCAAAAGACACAGGCGCGAGTGGAATGTACAAAACATGGTGACTTTAATTTTTAAGTAAATATAATTGGCGATATATTGCGTCACCAAAAATTATTGAGGTCATGTACATATATTGCGCGATAAGTTGATGTATTGATTATTGCGACAGGCCTACCAATATGTTTAACCCAGATACTGGGTACAGTATAACAACCCAACGTTTTTTTAGTTTATATATGTAGTATTTCATATGTCTGCCTGTTTTGCTTCTGACGAATTACTGTTATGATCCAAGTTTATTTCTAACATGGTATTGTGATAAGGCCATTAATGTGTGTATCTTTGCTTGGGTCTGTCTTTTGTTTAGGCAGTGCCCCTGAGCAAATGTTGCATCAACATGCCCTGAATCTTACTTCTAAAATTTTTTTTTTTTTTTTTTTTTTACACTTTCAGTTTCATGATTTCCCACAGTGTCACTACTAAAATGTTGTAAAACTTTCAGTGGTTTACAATTTCTAGTTTGTCACTTGTTTCCTGTACTATAACCACAATCAGGCCGGTTTTAGACAGCTTCAGCTGCAGTGGTGGCTGCTTCAGCTGGCCCTTCATAATCAAGTCACAAAAGCAAATGTACATGTCAAGAGACATGTTAACTTCTTTATACAAGCCTTTTAAAACACTTTGGAATGATCAGAAGAACATGGCTAAATCTGATTCTGGAACACTATACATAATCTGTTAGAAAGGCAATGACAGTTCTCTGAGGAAAAAAAAAAGCTTGTGATGCACGGCTCAATGGAGTGTTCTTTACACTCTCTTAAACAAGGAAGTCATGTGATTCACCCTCAATGAAGGCTGTGATTAAAATTGGTTTCGCTTATATGATTTACATACCGCATGTACTGGATTGACGTTCTTTTCCAAAAAAAAAAAAACGACTATCCATTATATATTATAATTGAGTTCTTCTAATGCTGAGAGGCTTTTAGTAAAGATCAATCTTTTTTCCAGCTCTTCTGTTAACCCCTATATAAACCATTGAAGACTTTTCTGCTAATTCATAATTTGTGGTTATAAACAGGCAGCCTTTCTGGCATGTTGGAAGGAAGGAAGGGAAAAGAAACATGCTTTTGTTGCTTTAATAGATATGATAAACAAATTGTGTGAGCTTTCAGACAGAGTATGGATTTTAAGGTGCAGCTCTGATTGATAATATTTTACTAGATTTATTAGCTGATCTCAGCTAAGATAATCCTGGTTTGTCCAGTTGGTGAAGTTTGTGTATGTGGAATCATTTCATAACCGATATCTGAGGATGTGGGCTGAAAGGAAATAGGCCTACTTTTTAATTTTCTTTCCTTTTTTCCTGCACTTGCAGGGCTCGACAATAAGGACTGCCCGATGAAAGACGCTCGAGACAGTTGACGAGTTTGTTACTGGCCCGATCGGACCACTTCTGTGCATCGTCATGAAAGTTTATCATTTGCACATTTTTAAACCTTTCTAATTAAAAAATTTCAAGCAATTGAAAATTCAAGCAATTTTAAAGCATTCAAGCAAGATGAGGAAAACAACATGCGCACTGTATTCTGTGTGTACAGTGCGTGTTCTTGCATTTGAACGAACAAATACATACAAAAGTATATCAAAATACCCATCTTGGCGAGTAACTTTGTAACTTTAAAGATGATTTAATCCATATTAAATTTATACAGTGGAGGACAGATGCACCCGTTGACTGGCCATTTTTTGTATTACCGTATTGACCCGAATATAAGACGGTTTTTTTCTTGGAAATACATCTGAAAAAACATGGTCGTCTTATATTCAGGGTCTAGACTTTGACATGTCAATAATACACCCACAACAATAGGTGGCGCCAGATACGCATAAAACGAGTGTGCCATGAAATACGTAATGTAATGCGTGTTGTAAAGATCGCGAGTAAAAACAAAAGAATAAGAAAACCTTACAGCTGCATGTCAAATGCTAGTCTGAGTGATATGAGTGCACTTGAAAACAAAAAGTGGATACGGGTCCGGATCGAATTCCCACTTTGAGAATGGCTTTCCTAAAGCGTAATTTAATTTGTATCTTTGTTCTATATATTCATTTGTGCTATTGCTTGTAATTTGTTCATTTGTTCTTATTTACTGACTCTTCACTTTAATAATTTTTTTACTTTTATATTTGTTAGGCTAGTAGTTTTTGCTGTGGAATCAAAAATGGAATCGAGAAATGTAAAATTGAATTGGTATCTAAAATTTTGGTTGTCATATAAGCTTATTTATTAGAATAAAAGATAACATGGGTCAAAAACAATGATAACAGCAACTTTTTTATTTTTTGTGGCAGGGCCAGTGAAAATATTGTCAAGGCAAGTAAAAATTTGAACCACTGGCCCGACCGGGCCAAAAAAAATCCTTCGCGTGTGTTAAATCCTTAATATTTGTATATTACATCATATTTATTGTGATATTCAATTATTGAATAAATAATTATATATATATACATTATTTTGTGATTTTTGTGTTCAGACTGAAGCTAAAATTTCATAATTATGACAACTCTAATAATTTCTTTAATATCTGAAAAGCTAAACATTTCTCATATCTCAGATCTATGTTAAAAAAATGCATGTTGCAATTGTCTGCCCAGAGTTTTCACACGACTGTATTGTGACTCTAATAATTATATTTGGTGAGGGTTGCTATGGTATTCTTTAGCCTAAAGTAAGTAATGGAAGAGACACCTGGTATTATTGCATTTGGTCTCTGACTGTGTATGGATGTGGCTGACATTGTTACATTAAAAAAAGGAAGCATGTCTTAGCGTTGATCCTGCTGGCATATGGCTGTACTTCCTTTCTGTCTTTATGAAATTCTGACCGTTAGAGGTTATTTTTCTAATGGTAAACCAATCACAGAACCACACTTGTGGGTAAATTGGCAAATAGCTTAAATTTTCAATATGCTCACTGTAATTTTATATTGTATTGCTTATGTTTGTGTGGATCTATTTTGTTTTATTCTGTTTTTTTTGTGTGTGTGTATTTTCTGTAATGTGCTTGCTCCTGATAGATGTATAAAATGCTAGGATTATGTAATAACCTTAGGTTGGAACATGGCATGAACAAGTGTTTTTTTCATTATGACCAAATGTCATGATTGTGGTCATTTTTTAACATTTTGACCTTGTTTTGTGGTAAGGGAATGCATTACTCATGCACAACATCTGTGTATGCTGCTACTTTTTTTTTTTTTTTTTTCCCCATTTTAAGGTG
>NW_015555883.1:1152788-1159127 GCF_001515605.1 Sinocyclocheilus anshuiensis
TTCTTCTACTTTTTTTTTTTTTTTTTTCCCCATATTACAGTAGTCGCCCATCACATAATTTAAAAGTGACATTTTGAAATTTTAAAAGTGAAATCTCACATATCCCACAGACATTTTAACCCCTCTTTTTATTTTAGAAAAGATAGGTTTTTACTCTAGGAGCCATCAGTCCAGTCTACACTGTTAGACATTTCAAAGGGTTTTTACAATAACTTACTGGCAACACTGTTGCCAGTAAGTTACTGTAATTCAGATTTACAGTAGCAAACTGTATTTGATTTACAGTAGCAAACTGTACCGTTTTACAGTAAATTACTAAAAATCCAATTCATCAGTATACTACTGTAATTCATTTATTTTAATATAGATTTCATTTGATTTTATAATTTTTTATATATACATTTTATTTTTATCCTACATACTGTATGTACTACTGGCATTCAATTTAAACTAGGGCTGCACGATAAATCGCATGCGATATTTAATGCGCATCTTGTCAGTAAAGACGGTTCTGTAATCAGCGGTAAATCTCCATCACCTGCGGGCTTTCACATTGAGCAGCATTAACTACACAGAGCCGTTGTTCACTGATGAGCTGCGCAAAAAATCGCGCGAATATGAACGTGGTTTTGCGCAAATCGTCAGTGAACAACGGCTCTGTGTAGTTAATGCTGCTCAATGTGAAAGCCCGCAGGTGATGGAGATTTACCGCTGTGAGAGTCACTTCATTAGCATTTACCGTTTCATTTGAGAAAACTGCCGTCATATCACATACACAGCAGCTGCATGTTCTTCACGGCAACCCGTCAAAATAAAAGTTTAGTTTAACGTCAGAATATATTACTATTTAGCAGTCTTAAGAATCAATGCTACTACTGCTAATAAATGTTAATAAATCTTTATTTTTAAAGGAATAATCACGTTTTCTTTTTAATTTTAACAGTAAACCTCTGTTGTGCAGCACTTTGTTTGGCAAAAAATAAAACTGTTTAATTTTCATTTGATTAGGATAAATTAAATTAATGTTTTATGCCTTCATCTGATTACCAGAAAAATTAAGAACATTTTATAGGGCCCTATTATTGTTTAAAAAAGGACCCATACAAAAAAAAGTATAGGTTTAAAATACAGGCATGTGGCTTAATTTCTTTTTATTAATTCACCATTTGTAAACTGATGTTTACTGTTCATTTTTTTAGAAATATCAATAGCATTTGTATTAAAACTATATTCACTGAATGTAATCAAAAAATCGAGAATCGAATCGAATCGGGACATCTGAATCAATACCCAGCCCTAAATGAAACATAATTACACACTTTTTAAAGGCAAACCCCATATAGAATACACAAACCTCTCAAAACCATAACTTATTTGTTCTCTTACCTGAATGATCAGTCTCGGTGTGGTTGGCATGCTCATGTCTGTCTTGATGCTTCATTGCAGTTGCCTTTAAAACACATACAAAAAATGCAGTAAATTTTAATTCCATTAAAAACTATAACAAACTATTTCTAAAAACTAAGGCCATAAAACTAGTTTAACCTTGCTAACATATGATTTTATTTTCTCAATAGGCTACTGGCCAACATTAACTAACACCTGAACAAAATTTCACATTTGTTAACTTAATGTTAATATAAGCGTTGCTCGTTAAAAATAATTTTAATTCGGTGCTAATTCAATATGCTGACAAAGTCGTTTGAAAGGACAGCGCAGTTTACCTTGGTAAAGTTACCTCAATGTTAATGGGTAATTTGTTAACTGGTGTGCAAAAAATTTGACAAAACACACACAGACATACTGTACATACATATATTTTTACCTTGCTTGCTGGTCTTATTCTCTCGTAAGGTGCATCGATACACATCGCGGATGTTCTCCGGAACTTTTCCACTCTCACGGGTTCATCCCCGGGCAAAACCCGCATCGCTGCCGCGCTGGTTCCGTGTCTTCCTCGGATGCGAGCGGCACGGTGTGACGCGACAAAAGACAATATAGAACCCATTATAATCAGCGATACTATCTACAATGGATGTGGACAGTAAACTGATGCCCCGGTATATTTCTGACGTACAGTAGTACTACAAGCGCACGTGCTGTTACTGACACGAAGGGCAAACTTATTTGTCAATCATTACAAGCGTTGTAACATGTCCAGTATAGTCTGTCCCAAGCTGTTGCGGCTTTGTAGACATGGTGCAGGGCAAATCTTGTCAATCCAAATGTAAGAAATGAGGAATATAAAACAACCTCAATGGAATGGCGCCACAGAGGCCGTTACGGCAAATACAGTAGTATACAGCAATTTTAAAAAATACAGTAAGTCTCTGTATGTGGAGTTTGACGTCACAGAAAATTCCCATGATGCAAAGGGTATTACAGTTACTTACTGTAAAGGGAATTTGCAGTATTATACTGGGTGATATACAGTAAATAACTGTAGAAGTTACAGAAATGTCTACAGTGTAATGAATATGAAATCAGCTTATTAGACTTTGACATGAGCAGTCCCCTGTGTGGCTCTTCCTCTGTTTCCATGGAAGTTAATTGACCACAGCCACTAATGAGTTTCCCATCTCACAACCAGCAAGACAGGTGGAAAACCCCTAAGGGAGAACAGATGACTTAGCCAAATGGTGATTTACACCAAAATGTCATCTGATAACACACGGAAATTACATCAGCAAAGTGTCTAATTTGGTGGCAGTTTTTAGATCACAATTATGAGAAGTGGGAATCAAATGGATCAGTGTAGTGAGCTCTAATGTCTCAACACACATCTACACAGGAATCAACTGGAGGAAGTGGGGATGTTACAGGATGTTTGGCGGACTTGTAGAAGTGAAACTTCTAACTGTCATATGCATTCTTTTACATGCAAGGACACCTGGTGGAGAAAGTTTGTAGTGTAAAAAGAACGACACTTCGTCTTTTAGCACAGATAGTGGCAGTTTATTAAAATTTGACTGTCAGCTACAGGGGTCTTCCTTATTAGTGGATTCTGAAATTGCTCGTTGTTCCCTTTCATAGCTCAGTGTTTAGGATATTAGCCATTTCATTCTGTATATAATTTGGTTAAAGTCTGCATTAAAATTAAAAAATGCTATTATTGATTTTATTGTGAATGAATTATTCATGCATATGTTCTTTTTTTTTCAGTTTCAGGCCAGAGTGCCATTTTTTTCACCCAATTATATTTAACAAAAATCGATTTGTGTTACTTGATATATTAATATAAAAATAAGTTTTACATATATATATTTGAAACTTTGCAGTTTGTAATATGATTTTTTTGGCTCTGTTCTTGCTCAGCATTGAGTATGCAAAATTATGCATAGTATGCTTTTATGAAGAGGTTGCCAGGTTTTCACAACAAAACCCACCCAATCGCGTTTCGAGGGGGTCTCCCGTTAAAAATCGCGTTCCCGAGGATAAAATACGCATGTTTTGGCGGGGTTCCCCTGGTAAAATTCGCATTCCAGGGGCTAAATATCACGTTAGTAGGGTCGTTTTTCAACCCGCGGACATGAAAAACAACCCACGGCAACGGTGTTAAAGCAGCCCAATTCCGCGGGAAAACCGCGGACTTGGCAACACTGGAAGAGGATAGCTTTAGGATAGCGCATCAAGAACCACATACCAACATTAGGTGTTGTGACACCTCGATTAACCGGTGGGAAAATTTCCTCACCATCACAACCCTAATGGACACTCTCGTTACTACAAAGATTTGTTGGATTTGTATTATTAGAGCTTTCCGACTTGAGTTCACATGCATTTTCTCAGTCGGGAAATTATTTTTCACGTGTATATGACTCGGCCTGAAGGACAGACGCAAGTAATCACAAACGCTCCGTTGATCTCTCTCTCATTCACTGTCTGTTTAGGCTTATTAAGTGCAAATCTATGGAGCCTCTGTACAAATCAGCATGGTACACATTGTTATCATTACTAACTTGTTTAATATTAAGTCCACATGAATGAAGTGTAAAACGAGAAGGGCATAACCTTACGAAAAAATAAAACACGCAAAAATCGCGGTTGCAGCGGTTCTTGCATTCTTCTGCGGTTTGCTCGTCAATAGTGCGGTATTGCGATATTGCGGTTATCGCGACAGCCCTAGATGATGCTTCTTACGTCCATTTCGGAGAACCAGAGGACAAATATTTCAATCGATCGCCTGGGCATGGCACCGAAATCTGCGTTCTGATTCGGTTCTAGTACATACCAGTTACATAGGTACCAGTGCCATATTGGTATCCAACCCTAATGCACACTCTTTAACTTTACTCAAGATGACCGTGCAATCCAACAATCTGGTGTAACAAATGAATTAGCTTTCAGATGTCATTTCATTTAATTTATATTGATTTACATTTTTGATGGCAAAGGAGTGCTTTTCTTAAATTGTAATATTTAGCAATGCTTGTATCTCTTTAAAAGCCATTTAAGTTGTTGTTGTTAACATGAAATAATTATAATTGTAGAATTATAATAAAAGGTAGTGGTAATTATATGAAAATGTTAATGGCATTTGTTTTTGGTTAAGAAATTTTACTATGTTGCTTAATTGTCCCAAAATACTAATTATCAGACTGTTTCTTTTGAGTTTTATGTCTGCTGTACAAGTCTCCTTGTACTCTAAAATGCATGGCATTTGAAAGAGATCAAACCTTGTGTTTTGTTTCAGTAGGATGTGTTTTAAGCTTTTCTTCTTGGTCTTCACAAAAAAGCAGGCATTAGTCCAATGACGACAATAATTGGTCTGTGTTGGCTTGGAAACACTTTCCTTTCGTCAGCTCGGCATATAATTACGTGTCGCATGAACAATGAGATGTCTCACCTTACCAGACTGAGCTTTATTTTAGAGCTCAATACAATACCCTGAGTGTTTTCACACACCTGGCACAGTTTCTTGTCATCTTGTTCTTCCTGCATAATGTTGGTATGGATTATGTCTGGGAAAAGGTACAAGGTCTATAGTTACTTAAACAGCCATGTAGTGATTTCTGGTGGGTCAAGGAACTGGATCTTTACTGATCTCTGTCAGGACCAGTCTTTTCAGACACGAGAGCCATATAGTGTCTTTCCCTCACCCCTCCTCACAAGTTATATCGAGTAAAAAAAAAAAAAATCTGTTTGTAAACTTGCCACTTTTACAGGATCTTATGTTGCATCAGGAAAATTATCCGATGTCCATAGCTAGTTACGTCTGTATTTACTTAACTATTTATTGATGTACATTACCGGTCAAAAGTTTAGAATCATTCTGATTTTTTTAAGTTTCTTATGCTCACCAAGTCTGCATTTATTTGTTTAAAAATATGGTAAAAAAAAAAAATAATTTTGTGAAATATTAAAATTTAAAAGAACACTTTTCTATTTTAATGTATTTTAAAGTTTAATGTATTCCTATGATGTAGGGCTGGGCTAGGGGTGCGCCGATCCGATATTCAGTATCGGTATCACTCCGATACTAGCATTTTCTGCTGTATCGGTGTATCGGTCAGACGAGACAGATCCAAATCCGATATAGTGCGTATACTATTTTGTGTTGTTATTAAGCCCCACGAAAGCCACAAAAACATTATAAAGCACCATAAAGTTTTCGTGCACTATATTTCAAGTGTTCTGAAGCTTTTCCATAGTTTAATGTGAGGTACAAATTAATATTTAAGTCATTCAAGTAAACTCTTCTCTCCGCAGCGGCTGTCTGTCATCCTCCATTCAGCATTCAAACTGTGTGTCGCGTTCGGTTATGACAGTCAAGACGATGAAACTCTTTCCAAGATGATTAAATGTTCCTAATGTTATACTTGATCTGTAAATAAAAGATAAATGGTTTTGCATAAAAGGAATTTATCTTGCTAGAGTTTCGTGCTGTTTCTAAATCGTGTAAATTTCTACCGGATATCTGGTTAGATCACAAGACTGGAGTAGAGAGCACTATGAATTGTTCGTCACGAGCACAGTAACTGAAATTTAAAACTGTTAAAAGAAAAGGCTCAATAAACTAACGCACATATTTAATACACTACGCATCAATATCTCTTCACTTTGTGCTTTGAACTTCTCTATGCGGAGCGCTGCGCGCTGTGACTCCGTGTTGCTTCAAGCGCGTCATTCTGTGCATAAGTGCTTTGAGCTGCTCTGTATTTGTAGCCTTTAGTATATAATACTTTTGCGCAATGAAAGATTATTAATAGCCTTTCTTGTTCATCTTATCTATCATATGTTGCTGCCTCATTACTCTGCTATACATTTAAAAGAAATGTCTTTTAATTTATACAGTAGTCAACATTTGAAGTGGATCAAAAAAGTTAATCAAAGTTGTCC
>NW_015555883.1:1162191-1162838 GCF_001515605.1 Sinocyclocheilus anshuiensis
AACTCTTCTCTCCGCAGCGGCTGTCTGTCATCCTCCATTCAGCATTCAAACTGTGTGTCGCGTTCGGTTATGACAGTCAAGACGATGAAACTCTTTCCAAGATGATTAAATGTTCCTAATGTTATACTTGATCTGTAAATAAAAGATAAATGGTTTTGCATAAAAGGAATTTATCTTGCTAGAGTTTCGTGCTGTTTCTAAATCGTGTAAATTTCTACCGGATATCTGGTTAGATCACAAGACTGGAGTAGAGAGCACTATGAATTGTTCGTCACGAGCACAGTAACTGAAATTTAAAACTGTTAAAAGAAAAGGCTCAATAAACTAACGCACATATTTAATACACTACGCATCAATATCTCTTCACTTTGTGCTTTGAACTTCTCTATGCGGAGCGCTGCGCGCTGTGACTCCGTGTTGCTTCAAGCGCGTCATTCTGTGCATAAGTGCTTTGAGCTGCTCTGTATTTGTAGCCTTTAGTATATAATACTTTTGCGCAATGAAAGATTATTAATAGCCTTTCTTGTTCATCTTATCTATCATATGTTGCTGCCTCATTACTCTGCTATACATTTAAAAGAAATGTCTTTTAATTTATACAGTAGTCAACATTTGAAGTGGATCAAAAAAGTTAATCAAAGTTGTCC
>NW_015555883.1:1162848-1169276 GCF_001515605.1 Sinocyclocheilus anshuiensis
ACTAAAAAAAACAACAAACAAAAAAGTGCATGTGATATTAACAGATGAACTATGCTCATATTTATAATTCCAAACAATTAGTAAGCGACAGGTGCTAGGAAACGTTGTTTTGTACTCATTTATTGATGAGTCGGCTGCAGTGCGGCTAACTGAAAGCGCTGCTTCTCTGGCGCTCACTGCACAGAACAGATGCCGAGAGAGGTGACACTTCTCCAGGCAAGTCAGACCTCGCGTTCGCGGGACAGCACTGGCGAAATCTTCCAACTGAACCATAGCTAAGGTTTATCCAAAAATTCCGTACCCACTGTATATTTAGTAGATTGTGCGTAACATCCAAAAAAGTGATGATCGGACCTACACATTTAGGTATAGAAATTCTACACTCATTTAAAAAAACTGCGCTGGCATCGGATCGATATCGGTATATTTTTGGTATCGTATCGGTTCTGAAAAAGTGGTATCGAGCCATCCCTAGGTTGGGCGACATGGCAAAAAAATAAAATCTCTTTTTTTTTTTTTTCAGAACGTTTGGCCGATTCTCGATTGTTACAGTTTTTAACTAGTCAACTTGAAAATGTAACTACAAAATAATTCAAGTAACTTTTTCTTTATTAATCCTTTAGTTAAAGAAATTTCCATTTTAAGTGCTCCACACATGAAATTGTTAACATGATGTAAATGTTAAACAAATGACTTGTTAACGTTAAATATCTTTGTAAAAAAGATGATGAACTACAACTACATCTTCTACAAACTTGTCTTATACATATATGTTCAGAAATAATACAAGGAAAATGCTTTAAAAAAAATCTAAAGTCAAGGTAATTCAAAATTACTGAAGGTATAACACCAGTAGACTAGTGTTGTCAAAAATATCGATATTTCGCTAAATATCGATACTGAAATATCTGAATGGTACCAATACTAATTTCCCGAAGTATCGATACACCGATACTAGCCGAGCTGTCACTTTCACTTCTCTCCAAAGGCGCATTGACAAACACCACACGTGACCGCAGTGCCTGTCTCGTCTCATTCGCTCTGGTTAAATAGCAAAAGTGAAGTGAAAGATGGCGAGTGCGGCGCCCCCGCGACCGGCTTTGGTTGATAAAGAACACAGCAGGAGTGCTATCTGGAAATATTTTGGATATGAAACAAATGAACATGGAAAGCCGAAGGACACAAGCAAGCCAATATGCAAGAGTTGCTACAGAGCAGTGCTAACAAAAGGCGCTAACACCTCTAATTTAGCAAAGCACCTGAAAGACAGACACCCGGATCTATATAAAGAATTTCGAGAGGTTGGTAACCGTTCTCATTTTAACATTACTGAAACATTAACCAAGATGGCCTAGTACTGTTGCTGATATGAGTGTTGTCTCGTTTTTTCACCGTAATTCTTAAAGTTAATATAATCTGACTGAGGAATCTTAGACAAGTAAATACTTTAACTGTGGTCAAATGTAAATTAACTTGTGCTTATTTAACTTTATTAAAAAAAATATTACTTAAATTCTGCAATTTGTCTTCATGTCGATCCAGTGAGCATTGTTTTCGCGTGTGATGCACGCACGTTTGCGTGCGTGGATCGGTGATTATATGTGAATCCGGCATTAAAGTGACGTGACATGTGGCCAAGTATGGTGACCCATACTCAGAATTAGTGCTCTGCATTTACCCATCCAAAGTGCACACACACACCGTGAACACACACCCGGAGCAGTGGGCAGCCATTTATGCAGTTGGGGAGCAGTTGGGGTTCGGTGCCTTGCTCAAGGGCACCTCAGTCGTGGTATTGAAGGTGGGAGAGAGCGCTGTACATTCCCTCCCCCCACCTCCAATCCCTGCCGGTACGAGACTCGAACCCACAACCTTTGGGTTATGAGTCCGACTCTCTAACCATTAGGCCTGATGAACAGACTTAAAATCTGTTCATCAAATAATGTTAATGTATTAACCAGCATTTATGAACGATGAGCAATGCATTTGTTACAGTATATTTTAATCTTTGATAACAGTAGGTAATAAAAATACAACGGATCATGTTAGCTCTGGTCCAATGAAAAAATATTAACAGATAGAACTTTGGATTTTAATTAGTACATGTATTAGTAAATGTTAGTTTAAATTAACTTTTAACTAAGATTAATAAATGTTTTGGAAGTATTTTTCATTGTTTATTCATGTTAACTAATGTTAACAAATATCTATTACCATTAACTTAAGTTCTAAGATTAGTTAGATAGTTCAGTTCAGTTCATTTTAAAAGTGTGGTCTAAAAAGAAAAGAAAAAATGTTTATTAAAGTTTGGCATTTTCTTGTAGCACCAGAAAGAAGATGAGACTCGACCTGCAACAAAACCAACACACTCACAACCTACACTACCAGCTGTATTTGAACAGCAAAGAAAGTATGAAGCAAACTCAAATGAAGCTACGAAGCTGAACAGGGCTGTAGCAGTGTACATATGCATGGATCAGGTTCCTGTGTATACTGTTGAGAAACCTGGCTTCAAACAACTTCTTGAACATTTGAACAACAGGTATGCCCTTCCTTCACGGAACTTTTTCATGCACACCGAAATCCCAGCCCTATATAACGAAACGAAAGAAATAGTCATGAACCGTCTTGGAAGGAAAACCTTTTATTCATGCACCACTGATCTGTGGACAAGCAGGGCCACTTCCACGTTCATGGCAGTAACTCTGCAATTTGTCACTGAAACCTGGGATATCCAGAGCTGGTGTTTGGGCTGTATTGGGCTCAACTCCGAGCACACAGCAAGAATGCTTGAGGGAAGCATTGGAAGAGATGATACAAGAAGCATGGAAGCTGGACATGTCATACATGGCTGGTATCACCACTGATAATGCTTCAGCAAACAAGAAAGCATTTCAGCAAGACTTCACATGGGTCCCCTGCTTTGGGCATAACTTGCACCTAGCCATTAACAAGGGCCTGGATATAGACCGTGTGTCTGGATCACTGTCGAGGTTGAGAAAGACAGTGTCTGCCTTCAGCAGGTCACCAAAGATGTTGCGACTACTGAAGAAAAAACAAAAAGATTTGCAACTGCCTGAACACAGAATGATCCATGATGAACCCACATGCTGGGACTCCGCTTATGAAATGGTGGAGAGATTTCTAGAACAGCAGCAAGCTGTCTGTTCAGTTCTAGCTGATGATCGGAAGAAATGGCACCTCATGCCCAAAGATTCAGATATTACAGTTCTTGAGACTGTAAAAGAGGTATTGAGCCCCGTCAGCTCTTTCACGGATGCCCTTAGTGGTGAAAAACACACCACTCTCTCTGCAGTCCTGCCTCTGAGTTGGAAGATCTTCTCTACTTTGACAGTTGAGGAAGGTGACAGCAACCTAAAACGTCAACTTAAAGACAACATCAGAGAAGATCTCAGACAGAGATATGAGAACAACACACATCTGCAGCTGATATTAAACACAGCCACATTTCTTGACCCAAGGTTCAAGGACAGTTTTGTAACCTTAAGAGAGGAGGTTAAACAGAATCTTATGGTCAGTGTCAATTTGCTAGAAGCAGGGGGCCAAAGTCAGCAAACATCATCTCCAGACGACAAGCAGCAACCAGCAAAAAAAAATAAATCAGATCTGAAGAGACTGTTAACAAGCATACAGGGGGAAAAAAAGAGTGAACATGGAGAGGGTTCATCATCCAGAGAAGAAGGTGAGGGTGCAGAAACGGAATTCAAAAATGAGTTCTCAGTATATGAAAAGATGCCTGAAATCAGTGCAGAAGAGGACCCACTCACATGGTGGAGGACACATGAGACAACTTTACCTCACCTTGCCCAGTTTGCTAAGAAGTATCTGTGCATCTCTGCTTCAAGTTCAGCTTCAGAGCGTGTATTTAGTACATCAGGGCTCATTTGCAGTGCAAGAAGGGCACGACTTACAGAGGAGCACATTGACATGCTGGTGTTCCTAGCTCAAAATCTGAAAGTTGCAAAACAACTTTAGGATACAGTAATGGGTGTCAATCTCACTCACCTCTGTAGAGAAAATCTGCATATAATTGCAGTAACGGATTCCATTTAATTATTTTGTTTACTAATTTGTTACTTGATGCATAAGATTGCACTGATTTTGTTTTTGCTTGAAGTTTAAGTATCTTTTGTTGATATTGTGATTGGATTTGATTTTATTTGGAAATACAAAAGATTGCACTTTTTTTTTTTTTTTACTTGCACTTTATTGGTTTTTGAATGTATGGCAATCTGAGAGGCTTTTGAACAAATACACTAGCTCAAGACATTTTTGTTCATGTAAAATATACCTCATTGTCATGTTCTAGACTTGTTATATTTATCTTTAAATTAAAAAAATAATAATTTACCCCCTTAATATTGTGGCAGTTTTTTACTCCATGGTATCGAAAATGGTATCGAATATCGATATTTTTCAAGGTATCGTATCGAAGTTAGAAATTCCAGTATCGTGACAACACTACAGTAGACTATTAAGTATAACACCAGTAGACTATTATTAACTAGGCTCTAAATGTACTGTAAAAACAATGAACAGCAGCTTTCAGCCTGTCACCATGATGCAAACATGAAATTTCAGACATACAGTAGTAGTTCTTTACAGGTTTTTATTCGATTGCTGCTTTTCCACAGTTTTTCTATGCAAACATGGTTTGACAGTTGACTGTTGCGCTCGCGTCTATTGCAGCGTCTCATGCATGAAACGACATGCTCAAGGTAAAAGAAGTTCAACTCACATTCCTGCATTTTTTCCTATTCAACTGCCCGCGGCACATCTTTGTCAACACAAAAGTGCATTCTGTCTGAATGGCACCTAGTGATATATTCTACTTGTGGTCCTTCACAGAGCGTGTCACACGTGAGCGGTTAATCACGTGCGCCGACATGTGGGTGGATCATTCTTTTCTCTTTACTGTTAACATTGGCATATTGTCAATGTGTCTAATTCTAACGTTTGGTAATATTTCTATTCAAAATCGTGATTCATCAATTTATAAAAAATTAAATCATGGCAAAACATTAAATTCGAATTAATCGATAAAATCTGAAAAATCGCCCAGCCCTACTATGATGGTAAAGCTGAATTTTTAGCAGCCATTACTCCAGTCTTCAGTGTCAAATAATCCTTCAGAAATCATTCTAATATGCTGATTTAGTGCTCAAGAAAATTTCTTATCAATATTAAATATTAACACAACCTTGGTGAGCAAAATAGACTTTCAAAAACATGAAAAATCGTAATGATTCTGAACTTTTGACCGGTAGTTTGTTTGAATAAATCTTCTAATGCTGTTAAATAATAGAACAAATTGTTTCCAATCATTAGTGTTCATTTTCTCAAGAGTTTATTGCAGCCAGAAAAATTATTACATCTCTGCAGTGGTTTGGAATAGAATAATACTAGTCATTAGAAAACAATTATATAATTAGAAAGTTGAAACTTTTACTTGAGTGCATAAAACTTGTGTTTTTGGGTCAAAGTGATTTTTAAATGATGGAAGTCACGCATCAATAAAATAAAATTATTTCTATATATTTGGTCCCATAAATGCCATTATTTATCTTTCCCACCAATTTTAATTATTTTTTTTTGCCTTCAACTTGATTGTATGGTCTGACAAATTATTTGAAACTGCATGCATGATTATAAAATGTGTTTTAATATAAAATGTGGTTTTAAATATTGTAGCAAATCACACTGCTTAGATTTCTTGCCGTCTACTCTTTTCCACATCAAATCAGTCACTGAGTGGAACTAGACATTGGCATATTTGAGTAGTCTTTAATATTTTTAAGTGCGAGGTTATCCCATCTGTCATTTAAAATGCAATCAAATGTCAAAACATTTAACAAACCCTAATATGGTATTTGAAAGGACAGTCAAGTCAAGTAGAAGTGGAGTCATTCAGGTCCATCACACTCTAGGCTACTGAATATGAACAGAAAAAAAACCCTCTTGTTCTACTGTGCAATAGTGAAATGCCACCTTGAAATGAAATATTACAGCTATCAGTCTGTGCTTGAGAACTAGAGGGCTTTGGTGAGAGAAGGCTTTGTGACTGCTACTGTCTGTTGTGCAGTGTGTGGGTGACATCAGATGTGAGATTGACATGATACATGTATTTATTTTGGTTTTGATTTACATTTGTGATAACCGGTCCTCTCACATCAGACAAGTAGGTCTGAATCACACCTGTATACATGGTTGGTTTTTAGCAAATGAAGGTTCCTGGTTTAGCTCTGCCAAATAAGCTGTTTAGCCCCAGTAGACTGGATTGATGATATGAGGTTTCACAGGCGTGATGTGGGCAGTGTGCAAAGAGAGGAATCCTGAAACCTCTAAGCCGGCTATCTGGACAAGAGAGAATGTATGCTGGCTGATGCCCCCCCCCCCCATGGACCGCA
>NW_015555883.1:1169286-1181070 GCF_001515605.1 Sinocyclocheilus anshuiensis
GACAAGAGAGAATGTATGCTGGCTGATCCCCCCCCCCTGTGCTGCAGTACAACATGCCTTAAAAGTGTCTGCATTTGTGTTTTCATGAAGAAATAAACTTTAGAAGTTCCAAATCTGTATTATGTTTGACAATTTTAAGCTGTTTTGTCAATGTCATGTATCCCAGTGTTCATTTTCTTTGTGCTTTCCATTCAGACTCCTTGAATACAGTTCTTTTGTCTGAATGGGCAAGTGTGTCATGCCTTAGTTTCCTTTGTAATAGGAAGCATTTTGTTTCTCCTCTCATAGAAGACTAGAGATGTCCTTTGTTCGGAGGCCTAACATTAATTGGAACATTTAAAACTCTCCCTATTATCCTAAAAGCAGAAAAAAGAGGCTGTAAGTCTCTGTGTACTTAACACTCCAAATGTCTCTTTCAGAGAGTTATTTTTAACCTTTTAACCTTTTTTTAAAGGTTATTTTTAACCCTAATTAGCTTTGCGGCTGGACCATACATTCTGCTATCAGTGACGTTTCAGTCAGGTCTAGGAATGGGAGTCTATATTTGACATTTTCAGTGATGTGATTGCTCTTAGCAATCATAAAACATGGCGCAAATTTCCAGGGCTCTGACTTGGGAGTGAAACTGGATGTTCCATTTAGACAGAACATTTAAGGTATAGTGTAGAAGGCCATCATTTAAAAAAAAAAGAAAAAGAAGGACATTTATCTATACTTACAGTCTTTACATTTGGGCAAAACCATTGCTTAGTTGACTGCAGTAGATTATATGCGTTTGTCTTGGGATGTGTGGAGTTTAATTGGGTTATGAAGGGATTTATGAGGTCACTCACGTAACATTTAAAAGAGTAGTATTGCAATGTTTTAGTGTTAAACTGAATACAGTACAAAGCAATGTTACATTCAATTTCTTTAGTGGATGATCATCTACAGAAATCGGCAGAATCTCACAAATAAATAGTGGACTAGAGTATGATCAGTTTTATCATGATTGTCTGATAGTTGTGCAATGAATTTTATGTAAATCACCACCCAGTTCCTTCCCTTATATACACCATTCGCTCTTATAATCTCATACTAGGAATTGACAGAAGCACTCCAAAATGACATCCATGATTGACCATCAAACCACATTAACTGTGACCCGACTTGACTGAATTAGTCACTACACTGGAGCTGTCCCAAATTAAAGAATTTCTAATGGATATGATCAGTTTAAAATACCATGCTGTAAGATAACTTGGACTAAACTGTACAATAATGTAAATGTAAAAAGTGTAAAGTAAAAAAATGCATGGTGTTAGTATGATGTTGGCAAAAACATAATGCCTAGATCTTGATGTATTAAGGGGTTGTTACCTGTAGGGGGAGGCAAAACTCTACAAATCTGGTTAGTGGCAGATAAAAAAATAGACGTGTGTGTGTGTGTGCGTGTGTGTGCGTGCGTGTGTGTGTATGTACAGTGGGTACGGAAAGTATTCAGACCCCCTTCAATTTTTCACTCTGTTATATTGCAGCCATTTGCTAAAATCATTTAAGTTAATTTTTTTTCCTCATTAATGTACACACAGCACCCCATATTGACAGAAAAACACAGAATTGTTGACATTTTTGCAGATTTATTAAAAAAGAAAAACTGGTATGTATGTGTATAGAGAGAGAGTTTGTCCTTTTTATATAATATATAAGAAATATAAATTGTAAATATGTATATGCTTTTGCAACTAAATAACTTGGTCTCCTTTTCATCTTCTCTTTAAGATGCTTCATGACTGTCCCAAAGCTAGGCTAGAAGTGGAGCTACACTGGCGAGCCTCCTCATGTACCCACATCGTCAGGATTATTGACGTCTATGAGAATCTGTACCAAAACAGGAAGTGCCTTCTTATTGTAATGGAGTGGTGAGTCATCAACTTCATCATCTTTTGCTTCTTCAGTATAGAGATCAAAATGATCAGTTTTTTGTAGTCTTTTCTATATTTCACTTCCTTTTTGGACAACTTTCCATTTATAAGCAATTTATAATTCTGTGAATATGGATGTTCCATTCATAAACGGTTCACCTGGAGCAACCCTAGATTAGGTTCTTAGTTTCATGGTAAATGCTGATCAGGCATCTTTATTTCCTGGATCATCCCAACTTGGTATTAAACCTGCGATTTTTGCTGTTGTGGCCCTTATTCTTAACCATCCGGGCTGTAAAACTGCCAGATTATTAAAATCATCAGGCAAGTTAAAGGAGCTTGACTTAAAGCGTTTTTTTTTATATAGAAGTAGAGTCATTATTATGGGAACAGAAGTCGATTTTGTTTCATTAGTAACATTTGGGCAATTACAGTTTGAGTATAGACATTTCATGAGCAATATAATGACTTGACATTTGCAGTGCACCCAGCATTGTGTCTGTTTGTGTCCTGAATTGCATTGTCATAAAAGCCTTGATTCATTTAGTTACTCTTTTTACACAGCCCCTTAACTCATTTGTAATGTTTTGCCGAGGTTTCAGTGCCTCATCTGTGTAAATAGTTTACCAGCAGGTGTTTGGAGGTTACTTACGGTAAACACTCATACACCTATGTGCCCCTTTCACGTTTGAGAAAATTCAGAAGTCCCCTGTCTGATGACGTATCTCCTTATGTGGTGACCATTCTTCATATAGACTATATTTGCATTTATACTATAGTTGCATAACCAGACACTGTTGTTTCCCTCACTTGCAACATGTATGCTAGCAGGTACCATCCTTCTCTGCTTACCACCATTGTGCGCTCCTTAGCAAGGCAGTTGAACCCAGGTTGCTTGACTGGGACGGTCCCTGCTGTAATCAAAATGCAAGTCGCATGGATCCGAGTTCTCGTATAATGACGCAAAATAATAATGTTTTGGTTAAGTCTGCAATAGACTACTTAAATTGCAAACTACTGATATGATTATTTAAAAGAGTTCAGGGAAGAGAGAATGGCATTGCTGTGAAAGTGTTTTAGTACAGGTCATATGGTTCGTCAACATTTATAGATCTATTTATTTATTAGATCTATCAGTCAGTTCAGTCAGAGAGTTCCGAGTTAACTGAAACATTCACAGAAACTTGCTAACTCCAATACAGTTTTGCTTTCGAAATTTAAACTTGAGACGTTATAAAAACATCTTAAAGGTGACATATCATGAAAATCTGACTTATCCAGGTTTTAAGTGCTATAATAAGGCCCATGGTGCATCTACCAACCAAGGAAACGTGAAAAAGATTAACTCAGTAACTTTGTTTTGGTAAGCCTTTTTCTGCAAGCGTCTGAGAAAAGGAGCGCGTCTGATTTCGCTCCCTTGGTAACGTGGCTAAGGGATCTCATTATAATATTACCACCCCTTAATCTGTAAATGTAATACACCCACAGTGCCGTCATTGTGTTTTCGCAAGCGACAACGGTGTACCAGTTCTAATGCCATGGCGAAAGTTTGAGCAAAACATGCTAACTGTTCTGTCTTTGGCTGCACAGACGAGCACAGAACACTATTTAGAGTCCCAGCCTCAGAGGAGACAAGAGAGCAGTGGATTTATTGATTTATTTAATGTATATTGCTGCTGCCACACAGATCTAAAATAAAACCGCGATTTATTTCCCAGCAGTTTACCTTCACAGACATAACCAACTGTTTTTGTAGCTCATGTGTGTTTTTAACGTAAACTTGTGTGTGAATGAGAACTTAGTTTAGTACTCACATGCTGTGACAGCCGCTTTCTGTCCGTGTGCTTCGGATGTGTGCTCTCAGAAACCCGTATATCAGAAGTTTAAACACATATGGTTTAAAACGCATGATTTCAGCACGATAAACATGATAATCAGAACCAAAACAGATGTTTTTTTTAGCAGGTATGAGCTGTAATGGCGCAGCTCTATTCTGGAAGAGGGAGCGGGGAGCAGCAGCTCATTTGCATTTAAAGAGACAGGCCCGAAAAACAGTGTTTCTGCTTCCACTCAAAATAGGCATTTTCAAAATGATATAATAAATGATCTATGGAGTATTTTGAGCTGAAACTTCACTGACACATTCTGGGGACACCAGAGACTTATATTCTATATTGCCTGGATGAAATCTCCAACAGGTTGAATTGTTTGATGTACCATTTGTACAGAGGTAATGTGTTTGTCGTGAAATGCAATCTTACATCAAATTTTTTTTTATTTTCAGCAAAAAATTATTGTCATCATGATATATTTTCTTATCGTGGAATAAAATTACTCATATACTCATAAGACTGAATAAAAATATTACTCATAAGACTGTATAAGATATAGGCTTTTGGTCATATCGCCCACCTCTAATTTGAATATTCTATATATATCCCCCAGACTGTGCACTAAATACATAATATTTTCAGAGTATTATTTAGTATTGCTTCCTAAGTCAATTTGTGACACCATCTTGTCTAGTTTCAACATGATTTGGCTATCTGAAATGCATGCTTTCACTGAAAACATCAAAGTGATGTGCTTGTGACATTTCCATTCAAGTGTTTGATCTTGAACTCACACACCTATGTTGTATCAGATATGATGATGTGAGTATCAGAAATCACACCTCCTATTTTCCATTTCTTTGATTTGATCATTCTCATGGTGTCACATATGTGCTGACTCACACATTTTCTTTACCGCCTGTTTTGTAGGAAGTCAAAAACTTTGTTTGTCACCACTGTTGTTTACCAGCAGATGTGAGCTTATGTGAATTTTTAGGGTGAGGATTCTTAGAGTTTAGAATTTAAGTGTTTATATATATATATATATATATATATATATATATATATTTATATATATATTTTTTTTTGTATTGTCAAAAGTAAAAAATTTAAAGACACTGACTATCAATGCGATGACAACTGATAGTTTTTGTGCTATAAAAGGTTACCGATCTTTTTAGCGGAACCCATTTTGATGGAAGGTCGACTATATGCATAGTGTGGAGGTTGGTCACACCCTTGTATTCTGCACAAATGTTGAGTTTGCGAAATGTCTTCATCTAAATGTACCAAATAACAGAGAGGAGGTCACTCTGTGTTTCTACTTCTGTGACCTCTCCTTCCTGTACATTTCCTTATTTCTGCACGATAAAATCTTATGTACATTCCTAACTTCTTTAATATTCCTTTTTGAAATTAATTTTGACCATTTTGACTCTTTGCATGTCACAGATGCTCTTTGTTTGATAGGTGCAAAAATAAATCAATACATTCCTTTTCTTCTGCTTTGCAGTCCATTGTCTCCTATTAAGAGCATTGTTTCATGGATGATGCAAGATTTCATGCATCATTTTGATGTAAGAGACTCATAGGGAAGTGTAGTGTTTTTTAGAAACCGTTGATTCTTTCTCTGTTTGTAAGATGGAAATGAGTGTGTGAGGAGATTCCAGACATGAGTGATAGTGTGGTATCAGTGGCTCTTGGGGTATCATTAACGTCTTATAGAATCATCCATATATAACTGCTGGTAGTCATAATGCAAATATTAAAATAAGCTGGTTGAAGGTATATCATAGATTGCAAAGATCATGAATTAATTACAAGAAATCAGGCCAGAGACATCCAGCTACTCAGCACGCAGGAAACAGAATCTACAGGTCATCAGAACTGAGTGTGCGGCAGGTGATGGAAATGGAAAATGCCAACACTGATGTTCAGCTTCAAATATGGCTTTTCTAAGAAAAGTTACACATAGAAATTATGGTACAACCCAACCCTTCAGTGTTGCTTTAGTGTTTTGTACCATAAATCATATGCTTTTGACATTTCAACGCTTAAGCTTGACACTTTTTTGGCACATTCAGCTATAGTATATAATATATCGACTGTCGGATAGGACACGAAGCGTCTGGCTGAAAGCAGTAAAATGTGATGTGGTTGTTCATAGCCCCTATCTCACAGTGAGTTAGGCTTTTTCAGTCAAACTCATACAGTGTTATTTCTGTCGGGCTTTTGATGATTTCACCTGAAACTGACTGCAGTTCTAGGTGAGCTGTAGAAATAAAACTCGCCCTGCACACTGTGGCCCATAGTGGAGATGTGAGAACAGCATGATTCTTCGCGTTTACATATATGTACATGGTTATCAGCAGTTTGCACCCCCTTTCACACATTCTCATGCTTTATCATTACAGTAACGGATGTGCTAGCAGCACGTTAAGTAGACTAAGAGTTTTTAACCCCCCCCCAATCTTCCTCATTTCTGATGAGAGACAGAAAGTCTTTCTAAGCCCACTGACCCAATTTCTCGCAACTGGCAAGTTTTCAAGAAATGGAGCTCACCCGACTTGCACACCTAGCAGTGGTTTGCGTATAATCGGAAATGATAACCACAATGATGACATAGGGACAACGGTGAAAGGTCCCCCCTTTATGTGTGTGGTGTTTAATGCATTTGTTTGTACAAAGTAATTTTTTGTGAGTTTTAGCACGTATACATCTGGCACTCCGAAATCATTTGAACTCTCAATGCTTTTAGAGGAAACATTGCCATAGCTTCCTGTCGCCATTTCTATTTCAAATCCACTGTTGTACATTGATTCAGAAATGTGATGGTTAATAATAATAATAATAATAGTAAATGGCCTTGTATAGTAAATACATCTTGCACTTTTCACTTAATGTTATTACATAATAGTTTAATATCTTTAATAATTTTTTTTTTTTTTTTTTTACAATTTTAATATTCTTTTTTTCTCCACTAATACGATGTTACTTGATATATTTTGTGATATGTCAGCTGATTTTTGCTTTATGCATTTGTTTTGAAGCATGGATGGTGGTGAGCTGTTCAGTCGGATTCAGGACAGAGGGGACCAGGCATTTACTGAGAGAGGTACCGGCATTGTCTACTCTCTTTTCATAGTGTATATAAATATGTTTAAGAATGTCAAAATAATAAATAGGCCCTTTTGCCACAATACTTAATTCAATATTTTAATTGTATTCTTGTTCTGTTGGCTTTTCAGAGGCTTCTGATATCATGAAGAGTATAGGAGAGGCCATTCAGTATTTACATGCAATAAACATCGCACACCGAGACGTCAAGGTAATAATCTTATGATGACCAATATTGATGAAATTAATGAAAATGATTTTGCCTTCATGGTTTTCTTAACTGAATATGACTGAAAATCCACTTTGCAGCCAGAAAACCTCTTATATACCTCTAAAAGGTCCAACACCCTTCTCAAACTGACAGACTTTGGGTTTGCAAAAGAGACAACCTCACACAACTCTCTGGCCACCCCTTGCTATACTCCTTATTATGTTGGTAAGAATATGAGAATTATCAGTAAGCAGGTGTCAGGATGGCCATTTGATCCCACTCATAAAACCTTTCCATTTGTAAGTATTTTCATCTTTTTCATGTTATAGCCCCAGAGGTTCTTGGTCCAGAAAAGTATGACAAGTCCTGTGACATGTGGTCTTTGGGTGTCATCATGTATATTCTGTAAGTGAATCTGTCTCGTATGTTGTGCATACACCATTTTTCTCTGTCTAGGCCTCTATTTAAATGGGTTTTGTCACTCTTGACCTTGTAAAGTGTGTCTGATATATTGCAACTCTCACTTTATTCAACTTCCAGGCTCTGTGGTTACCCACCTTTCTATTCCAACCACGGATTGGCTATATCCCCTGGTATGAAGAAACGAATCCGCATGGGACAGTACGAGTTTCCAAATCCTGAATGGTCGGAAGTTTCAGAGGAAGGTATTTGGCAAGTTCCTGTTTTGTAAAAGCAACTTGAGAAATCGTTCTTAGAATGCTGTTATCTTCAAGTCATTCGTTTCGCGTGTTTCTTTCTAAGAATGATTATAGATTTGAGTGACTCACTCTTCCTATTTTTGTAGCGAAGCAACTCATCAGAACATTACTGAAAACTGAGCCGACACAAAGGATGACCATCACAGAGTTTATGAACCACCCCTGGATCAATGTGAGTGATTATTAGCATTATTTTATGCATTCTGTGTTGATCTAGACAAATGGGTTTCCTTGGTACATTATATTTGACTTACTATGTTATATGGTTATTTACGTGGCTATAGCAATCAATGGAGGTACCACAGACCCCCCTACATACTAGCCGTGTTCTGAAAGAAGAGAAAGACACATGGGAGGATGTCAAGGTGAGGCCTCCCACAACAAAAAAGTCTTCTCAGAACATCTGACATTTTTTTTGCAGTCACTGCACCTCAGATCCATATCTTCATTCTGTTTAATGCTGCTATGTCTGTGTTCCACAGGAAGAAATGACTAGTGCCTTGGCAACAATGAGAGTTGACTATGAGCAAATCAAAATCAAGAGGATTGAAGACTCGTCCAATCCACTGCTGATGAAGAGGAGAAAGAAAGCCAACAATATAGCTCCTGAAAACGAGACGCCCGCTTGCTAAGGACACATTCACTCTGTAGCACATGCACACACACATTTTACACTCGTACATCAGTTGAAAAGTTTGATTTAAGGAAGCAATATCTCAACAAAGAAGTTAAAGCAAGAGATTTTTTTTAATATTTGTTTTTAATCACTCAACATCTGTAACTAATACACCACTTCGCTACCAAAAGAAAGTGGCTGTACAATTATGATACAAGACTATACATTTTGGAGTTGTGAAGCAGCCGACGTCCACTAATTTGCTCCTTAAAGTGTTCACAAATACTGTTTTTCACATGGTGTTTAGTGGGGTAATCAGAAACCTAAGTTAGTTACCTTTTGCGTTTTATTTTTTTCCTTTCTCTCCTTTTTTTAATCAAAAGTCATTGGTACATGAGTTCATGAGTTAAACACACTTAACTGTTTGAATCATGTTCCATTCTGAGTTATGGGACGGCTCAAAATAAGTTGCCCTGTATTAGAATGATTATTCAGTTTCTTTCCTTCTGCTCATGTTCTGAGGAGCCTATGCATAGTGCTAGCTTTGCTGTTTGTTCTTAAATGCTCTTTTGCAGTAAAAGACCGTTCTGGTGTCCAGATGAAAATGTATTTTTGAAATGACTCTTTGAATGTAGACGCACTCTGTTCTTTACTGTAAAAATGTCTGTCAGTATTGTTCAGGGTCCTGTCAAGTAAAATACAAGATCTTTTTTGAGCTTTAGATCCAACTAGCCTTATGCTGGTCTTCAGATTGAGAGGAAAACAGCATATATTGCCCTTCTTTCTCATTGGTTTTGATCAGGCTTACCATGGAAAGCCAGTCCAACACATTGTTTTAGCCCTCTGCTTGCTCAATGATACACATATTGCACATCGTTTTGGGTGCACAATGATTTGCCTTGAATCGATCCTATGCATATTTGTTTTCAACTAGTTTTTCCTAGTTGAATGTTAACCCATGCTCTGGTATTTCATTTCACAAATACCTACTAAAAAACAGTAGACGTAGTCTGCTGGTTGTTAACCCACCACCTTGAACCGCAAAGCCCGTTTGTATTTTCTTAAGTGTGTAATGAATGAATTATGAAATGGGATCTTTGTGAAGGTGATAGTTCTTCATGACTGTGGAATGAATATATGCGATAGCCGTCGAATGTGCTCTTCATTATGCCAGTGCATTTTTTTTGTTGTTGTGTCTGTTCAATGCCTACCATGCAGTAAGTGTTTGAATGCACCTATTGAGAGCAGCTTATAGGTACCAGGTGTTAAAGGAACAAAGAAATGCCCCCTTGGCTTAAGGCCTCGTGTTCTGGCAATTTTTAAGGGATGCAGGGAATCCTATGCATCCTGCTGACTGATTTATAGCTGCACTGATTGACATATGCTGAAAGGTTGTATCTTTTATTTTTCTATATAGTTTTTTTAAAACTGTATATTCATGTTTGTTGTGTGATTAATCATCTTTTTAAGGACATGATTTAATGCTCACAATGTTGAACATGCAGAGTCGGTATACTCCCAAACAGCAGATAACTCCTTAATGATTTCAGTGCCCCTCTTGCAAATAACTAATCTTTTTCGGAAACTGTTTGCAGTTTCTTTGATAGCCACTTTGTAGGATCTTTTCCCTTCCCCATACATTCATTTCTAAAGGCGAAGACTACAATATCATCAAAGTTGAAAAGCAGACTAGAATTCCCACAGAATTTAATACTAACAAGGGAAAGGCAGATACGTGTCCTGTTTTTAGTGTTTAACTGCTGTAATTATTTCTTGGTCTGCTTCAACTTTGGATTAAAACACCTAAAAACCCAACTGTTTGCGTCTCATTTAAATGAAGGATTATGTTAAGACCATTTCTAGTATGAACAAGTTCTGAACTGTATTTACAGAAGTGTTTGTGGAATATGTTAATGTTCTCATATTAACTTGTCAAATATCTTTCATTCACTTTAGGAAATTGATCATGAATATGATATAATTCAGTTCTCATAGTCCCAAACCAAGTAATAAAATGCAGATATGAGATCTAAAAATTCTTTATTCTTAACTAATTTCATCTTTTCTTACCCTTTATTAACCTTTCTCACACTGATGGGATCCTCTCTTTTTCATAATGCAATATTTTCTTTAATGGTAGAGGAACGTTAACATTCCTAACAGTCATCATTCCCCCACCACCCCCTTTATGCTAATAGAACTGTGTTAGATTTATTAATAGGTTCTGCAGCTGATGGAAAAAAGATAAAGATAAACCTGAATGACAGAAAATAAAAATTTACTCAAGAGCTAAGTGAAATCGAAGAGGCAACAGATCAGTTTTGTTTGTGAATAATTAGAAAACATCTCATTGCTCAGAAAGGATAGTGGTAGTGGGCTAGTGAGTTTCCTAATAAATATAGTTTTAGGTTTAATTTTACTGTTTGGGGAAACACCTAGCATGCACAGTATTGAGGGATGGCTTACATTGCAAAATGTGACTAAGTAGAGTCAACAGCAGCACCAGTATTTTGAAAGAGCCACTAAAGATGTCGACTCTTCGATTTCACAACCCAGATTCAGAAGAAGCGAAAAACAGTCACTACAGTGGGTATAGAAAAGAAACACCCCCCGCCCCCTGCCTCCTTTAAAATAATCACATTTTGTTGCTTTGCAGCCTGAAATGAAGAGACACAGTTTGTTTTATCCAGCTGTATTTACTCAGTGCAACGTATATCATCCAAGTGGAAGATATAACACCAACACGTCAGAAAAAAATAAAAAAACTGAATCACTGAGTTGGAAAAAGGATCACTCCCCTCCTAAAAATGACTTGTAAACTCAATCAGGTGTAGCTAATCACCTTCTCAATGACTCACAAAGCCATTTGACTTTCAACTGTGATCAGCTGTGGTCATTTCGATCAGCTCAGCATGAAAATATCTTTCCTGGAGCATGTCAGTCCTTGATAGTGCAACTGAAGCAAACAATCAACTATGGGTGGTGAGGCACTATCAAAAGAACTCTGGGATAAAGTTGTGGACAGGCACAAGTCAGGAGATGGATACAAAAAAAATTCAAAGGCTTTATCAATGCCAAGAAGCACAGTGAATTCTATTATTAAGAAGTGGAAGGTATTTGGTACAACACAGACCCTCCCTGGATCAGGACGTCGCTCCAAACTGAACACACCTCGAAGATTCTGATGCAGATGAGACTAAAATTGAATTATTTGGCCTCGACACCAAACGATAGGCTATGTCTGGTGGAAATCCAATACCGCTCACCATCTAAATAACAGCATTCCTACAGTAAAGCATGGAGGTGGTAATGTCCTGTTAAGGGGGAGTTTCTCTGCAGCAGGGACTGGAGCACTTGTCAGGATAGAAGGAGAAATGGATGGGCC
>NW_015555883.1:1181085-1190249 GCF_001515605.1 Sinocyclocheilus anshuiensis
TTTTTTTACCACTGTACATTCCTTACAAAAAAAAAAAAAAACTGTCTGATTCGGGAGTAAAAGACTCTTTTGAATCCGTTCTTTTTCAGTTAATCGGTTGAACCGGTCAGAATCATGGATGTCAGTTGGAATCTGATCTATTTAAATGTAATCAACGGGAGTCGTTCTAGTGTAAATGACTCTCTCACTGAATCGGTTAGGCCAGAGGTCTCCAACCCTACTCCTGGGGACCCACTTGTCCAGCAAAGTTTATGTCCAACCTACTTGTGTATTTTCAAGCAGTCCTGAAGAGCTTGATTAGGTGCTTCAGGTGTGTTTGATTAGGGTTGGAGCTAAACACTGCAGGACAGTGGGTCCCCAGGAGCAAGGTTGAAGACCTCGGGGTTAGCCGGTTATTTCAAGCCATTTTCGCGTGTGTTTAGACAGTAAAGCATGGAGGTGGTAATATCCTGTTATGGGGGTGTTTTGTCTGCAGCAGGGACCGGAGCTCTTGTCAGGATAGAAGGAAAAATGGATGGGGCAAAAGGCTGTAATTAAAGCAAAAGGTTGTAATATCAGATTACTTTTCTTAGGGAATTAATTATTAATTCATTCAGGTTTTGAGAGGACTCGAATCTGAAAATTCGAAGTCAACCTGATTAGAACTGATTTCAAATTTTAATAGTTAACGATTCTGTTCATATTACAAGGTGGTTCAACAAAATACTGACACACGGGGTGATCTTTTTTCCAACTCCGTGATTAAATACAACTAGTTAAAACAAAAACTGTCCCTCTTCATTTCAACAAAATGTGGTTATTTTAAAGGGGCGTTATGTGTGTGTGTGTGTGTGTATGTATGTATGTATATATATATATTTATGTCCAACCTACTTGTGTATTTTCAAGCAGTCCTGAAGAGCTTGATTAGGTGCTTCAGGTGTGTTTGATTAGGGTTGGAGCTAAACACTGCAGGACAGTGGGTCCCCAGGAGCAAGGTTGAAGACCTCGGGGTTAGCCGGTTATTTCAAGCCATTTTCGCGTGTGTTTAGCCAGTTGTACAGAACTGTCCAGTACTTCACACCTAGACTGCTGACGCTTCAGTATCTCACGAGTCAGGACAGTGGGTCACCAATGCGATGGACAGATTCACCACCTGAGATTAACGGAAATAAGGGGGAAAATCACATTTACGCGGCAGACCAAAGATAAAACCGAAGATAAATCCATCAAACACAAATTCAGGTAAGATGTTGTTTGTTTACTAGTGAGAGCACTCAATTGATTAAAATGACTAGCTGCACCCCAAAATACATTTTCAAGGACTTTGTTATTGTTGTATGTTGCTTGGAGATGATAACATAGTCGGGTTCGTTGTATTCCTAAAACGGGCCAGTTGCATAAACATAGCCACTATGTTAAGACTGTGTTTTAAGAACTAGTTTAACTAACTAGCAGTTAGCCAAGAGGTAATCAGACTTACTTTTATTATTCAAACTGGGCCAGTCTATCTTTTTGTAACCGACTTTAAAAAGTTATGACCAGTCTTAAAGAAAAAAAATTAGATGACTAACTTTTTAAGAGTAGTCAGTTTATGCAACCGGCTACAATGTAGTAAACCTACTACATTATTGCTTTATCTTCTCAACAAACACGTATGCACAGCTAATAGCTATATAATATTTTTGAAGGTGTATTATGAAGATGTTTTAACAATTTGAACAAATTACAGCTTGCTATTTTTTTAATATATATCACACATGAAAAAACATGAAGTGGCTTCAATTTAGAATACATTTCCATGTAGTGTACTGTAACTAGCTACTTTCTTTAAAATATAGGTTTTATCTTAGCATATGGGCCAAGTTAATTTAGCTTACTAATTTACTTGACAGGTTTTTGACGAGTCTTCAGAGTGTCATCTTTCTAAATATTGCAGCACAACCTATGTGCCTTGAGTCAATGTGAGTACCACTGTAATATTGAATGGTCATAGTCATGCCATGAATGGCTCTATGATTCTGTGAAAACGTGAAAAACCCACTTCTAGCTAGATTCTAGCTATAACTGAGTCATGCCATTGTATAAGAAATTATTCATCCTCATGTTCTTAGTATACCACACCTGAAGGGAAATCACCTTTTCTGATTTATACTCCCACGTCGTTCCCCTGTTCACCCCCTAAACAGAGGCCCGTAATTGACGGTAAAAAATATTGACTAAAAAGAAATATTGGTAAAGGTATAGTTAACTTAAAAATAAACAAATTTGACAAATCTTCTCACCCTCATGTCTTTCCAAACCCATATGATTTACTGTTTTCTGCTGAACACAAATAGATATAAAAAATGTCTCTTCATTGACTTAAACCTTATTTTGTGTGCCTAAAGGCCAATTCATGACAGCCACAGACCAATGCAACAGCCAGCCAAGTATAGTATGTAACTTCTCAGATATTCCAAGACCCGACAAACGCAGATTCAGCGTTTAATTGGCGAAACCAAGCACTGACCAACGCAAACAGACACTGACAGGGTAAACACCGATGAGATAAAAGCTGGCAAATGTGTCTGTTGCCATTTGCCGGCATCAGTGTGGTGTAGAAATAAAGTTATACAGGTTTGGAACGACATGAGAGTGAGTAAATGATAGGGGTGCACAGAACTGATTCGATCCGATACCAAAGATTCTGAGTATCGGCCGATACTAGCACAGTTTATTTTTTTTAAATCAGTGTAGAATTTCTATACATCTGTGTGTTGACCTGATCATCACTGTTTTGAGTGTTAAACACAATCTACTAAATATAGGCTACGTTCACACTAAGTTTTGGGGATTGACAACCACATTTACTTACAGGTGTGAGTCTCGAAACGCGAGTCTCACGTTCACACAGCAACTTACAGTAGCTTCTCGAATACTGTCTGTATGAACATGCAAGGGGAGTCAAGTCTGTATTATGGCTGGGCAATATGTAAAAAGTATTTTATCGATAATCGCCTTAATAAATCTAGCTAAATCTGATAATATCATCTATTCAAGCCCCGCCCCTGCCGAAGACAACATAGCCGACACGCACCGTAAACACATCAGTTTGGTTGCGCTTTATCTGACAGTAACCTGTGATTCAGTAAGCTTAATTTAATTAAAGGTTTGCTTTTCTTTTCTTCCTTTTCTTCCTTTGTGCTTAAAGGGATAGTTTACCCAAAAATGAAAATTCTGTCATTATTTACTCACCCTCATGTCGTTCCAAACCCGCAAGACCTTCGTTCATCTTCGGAACACCGATTAAGATATTTTTTGATGAAATGTGAGAGCTCTCAGACCCTGCATAGACAGCAATGCAACTGTAATGTTCCCAGGTCCAGAAACGTAGCAAGGACATTGGTAAAACAGTCCATGTGACATCAGTAGCTCAACTTCAGTTTTGCGAAGCTACGAGAATACTTTTTGAGGGCAAAGAAAACAAAAATAAAATTTTTTTCAACAATTCTTCTCCCCCGAGTTACGTCTTCTGCCATTTTAGAGAGTATCACAATGCATACGCACGCTTTCCCCTAAGCATAAACAACGCTGATTACGCAGATTACGTTAATGCGTGCGCTTTCTCCCCCGAATGTAAACAACACTGATTACGTCGATTACGCTCTTGGGTACTCTCCAAAATGGTGGAAAACCTACCTCCGGGGAGAAGAATTGTTGCTACGTTTCTGGTCCTGGGAACATTACAGTTTCGTTGCTGTCTATGCAGGGTCTGAGAGCTCTCACATTTCATCAAAAATATCTTAATTTGTGTTCCGAAGATGAATGAAGGTCTTTCAGGTTTGGAACGACATGAGGGTGAGTAAGTAATGAAAGAATTTTAATTTTGGGGTGAACTAAACCTTTAATATAAAACATTAGCTTTGTTGTTATGTTAGTGTTGTTAATTTCTACACTGCTCTTATCCAGTATTTGAAATGAATTTCGTTTCGTGAAGACAACTGCTGAATTGAACAGAGTTTAACAGAGTTCACTGTGAAGGTGGACATTCTGGTGGTGATTGTAAGAATGAAAAATGCATGTGTAACAGGGCAGTCGAGACGTGAGACGTGCAGATCCATGTGCAAGCTTTTATTGTGAAACATGGTCATAATACAGGCAGGGTCGAACAACAGCAAACAAGTATGGCACGGGCAAGACACAAGAGCATTCCTAGATCTGCAAACAACATCCGGAGGGCTTGACAAGAGGGGTAGTCCGATAGCGTGAACAATAATCCAGACGGGAAACAAACAGAGTCTGAGTGGTGAAACAAGGGTTAATCCAAGGAACACGGGCAGGAATCAGGAAACAGTAAAACAAGGCAACATGAAATGACAAGACTAAACTAGAACGAGAAACTAGGCTCCGTAAAGCAGCTATCACACGGTGAGTGATAAATGCAGAACAATACTAGAGAACAAACAGGAAATAAACACGGAATGGCTTGGTAAAGTAGCTAACACTAGGCGAGTGAAAAACGCTAGACAATAGTCGGCGATCTGAACAGGAACTGAGTGGGTGTTAAATAGAGTGTGTAATAGCTCTCAGGTGAGCGTGTGATTAGTGTCAGCTGTGTGATTGTGTGATTAGAGATTCAGCTGTGTCAGTGCAATGGATGATGGGAACTGTAGTCCAGTGTGACATGCAACAGTCTGTGTGGTGCGAGAGTCAATATGATTGAACACAAATAGATATAAAAAATGTCTCTTCATTGACTTAAACCTTATTTTGTGTGCCTAAAGGCCAATTCATGACAGCCACAGACCAATGCAACAGCCAGCCAAGTATAGTATGTAACTTCTCAGATATTCCCCCCACATAATCACAGACGGTCTCCATAGCCGTGACAGGGCAGGCAGAGAGTTCACAGACGGCCTCCATAGCCGTGACAGGACAGGCAGAGAGTTCACAGACGGCCTCCATAGCCGTGACGGGACAGGTAGAGAGTTCACAAGTGGATATTATGGACACCTCTGGAGGTTCTGCAGCGGATGCCGCCACCTCTGGAGGTTCTACAGCAATACCAGCAGGAAACAGGGACAGTTCATTAACATTCTCCTTAACAGGACAGGTACAGAGTTCAGCAACGGTCCCTTTGACCATGACAGGACAGACTGATAGTGTATTGCTGAGTGCCACCACCATACCAGGAGCCAAAGCAGAGTTCATTAAAATTCTCCTTAACAGGACAGGTATGGAGTTCAGCAACGGTCACTTTGACCGTGACAGGACAGACTGAAAACTCATAAACGGCCTCCTTGGCCGTGGCTGGGCAGGCAGAGAGTTCTTAAATGAATACCACTGACACCTCCGGAGGTTCTGCAGCGGTTGCTGCCACCTCTGAAGGTTCTACAGCAGTAACATCAGGGAACAGTAAGAAGTCAGTAACAGTCTCTTTGACCACAACACGACAGGCTGATAGTGCACCGCTGGGTGCCATCACCACGCCAGGAGCTGAAGCGAGCATCTCCACCTCGGGAGGTTCTGTGGTGGTGTATGCAGCCCAAACACACCATAAAGCGATCCCTATCAAGGGAAGCGCTTCAGTCAGGGGAATCAGTTCAGGAACAGGAGGGCTAGAGTGACTGGGTTTGGGGATACCAGCTGCGCGTGCAGACACCAGCGGTGCATCCCTCACACTGGATACCAGACTGGGATACCGAAGGACTGACCTTGATAATCTGGGTGCAAAAGACAGGATGTGACGTGACTCTGGATGATCAGCTGTGATCTGATGTGACTCTGGACAAACAGCTGTGATGTGACATGACTCTGGACGAACAGCTGAGACGCGACGAGACTCTGGATGAACAGCTAAGACATGACTGGACTCATGACGAGCAGCTGTGGCTTGACTTGACTCATTAAGATAAACCGTGACTTGACTTGATCGATGAAGATCCACTGTGACTTGACTTGACTCATGAAGATCAGCTGTGACTTGACTTGATTCATGACGATCAACTGTGACTTGATACAGACACTGTCGCGTTCTTCCCCCGCGGCACCCACAATAAACAAAGAGCCAACAGTCAACAAAGCATAATCCATAAACTGAGCGAGTGACGAACGTGGACCCTCGCGTCTAAGCTTAGACCTAAGAGGATGATTAATGCCATCGCAGAAAAACTCTATCAAAACACAGTCTGGTAAATCTGCATAGTGAGCGATGGCTAAAAACTCTCGAATATGGTTCTCCAATGATCGTGTGCCTTGTTTAAGGGCTAATAAAATTCTTGCAGTGTCCATACCTGGCCAATGTCCACTTGAACAGCTGCTGGATCCTTGTGTGGCCGAGTATTTTCTAGCAGGGCAGTCGAGACGTGAGACGTGCGGATCCATGTGCAAGCTTTTATTGTGAAACATGGTCATAATACAGGCAGGGTCGAACAACAGCAAACAAGTATGGCACGGGCAAGACACAAGAGTATTCCTAGGAAAAACGTGGGTCCTCGATCTGCAAACAACATCCGGAGGGCTTGACAAGAGGGGTAGTCCGATAACTTGAGCAATAATTCAGACGGGAAACAAACAGAGTCTGAGCGGTGAAACAAGGGTAAATCCAAGGAACATGGGCAGGAAACAGGAAACAAGGCAACATGAAATGTCAAGACTAAACTAGAACGAGAAACTAGGCTCCGTAAAGCAGCTATCACACGGTGAGTGATAAATGCAGAACAATACTAGAGACCAAACAGGAAATAAACACGGAATGGCTTGGTAAAGTAGCTAACACTAGGTGAGTGAAAAACGCTAGACAATACTCGGCGATCTGAACAGGAACTGAGTGGGTGTTAAATAGAGTGTGTAATAGCTCTCAGGTGAGCATGTGATTAGTGACAGCTGTGTGATTGTGTGATTAGAGATTCAGCTGTGTCAGTGCAATGGATGATGGGAACTGTAGTCCAGTGTGACGTGCAACAGTCTGTGTGGTGCGAGAGTCAATATGATGGAAGGACGACCTCTGATGGCGAGTGGACGGAAGACCATGAACCGGATTCATGACAGCATGTTGATGTCACATAGCAATGTGTCTTGCCTATTTTTCGTAAGGTCCGATGTTTCTCTTTCATTTTTGGTGTTGTCGCCGGAGTAGACACATTTCATGATGATAAGTTTAATAATAAGTTTAATTTCCTTAATGTGTAGCACTGTTTTTCTTAAATTTGTATTCAAGCTGTAAGATATTTGTTATTTGTCTAAAATTAGCGATTAAAAACAATTTGGTTCCTTCTGTATGACCAAAAATGGAAAGGTTATTTTTTTCTCTCATGTTTTTAGAGCTCTGAGGTGTCCTTATAGGCCTCTTATAATGAAAAAAAAAATGCTGCATTATTTATTTGGAAAAATAAGTAATTACAAATGTTATTTGGTATTTTCATTTATTTTTGATAATGAACAGGCTGCGATTTTAAGCCGTGTTAGAATTGACGTGTGTGCGCACGCGAGGAGCCGGCGTGCACTTGAATTGCTTCTTTACATCAGTGAAAACAACTTAAAATACTAAATTTTAAATACATAAACTGTAAAGAGTCTAATTTTTATTTTAGCTACTAGCATAGGTTACAAAATATTTAATTCATGCTATTTAATGTGAATAAATATAACTATGGGACTATGTTAAATATATTTGTAATTTTTTCTCGATATTGGTGATTATCTTCTGTAACTGACTTTTATTATCGACATCGCGATTCAAGACATCGTCGATATACGATAATAGCATCATATCGCCCAGCTCTATTCCTTAACAGTAACCATAGCAACAGTGACCAAAGTAATTTCAAAGATGGTGACATCCATAAAACTGAAAGGCTTATCACGTTCTGACACGAGACAGAGTCCAATCGAGCCGCAAGTTCATCCGTAAAATCTCCGACAGCAGGGTGAAGAGTGGAGCATTTGAGATGCGCACAAAAAAATACAAACTGACGGGAGCAGCTCCGGTGTAGAAGACTGGAAATAAAACCTTCAGATGACACGCAGCTCATTTCTCCGTCACTGTACGTAACTGAAACCACACATGAAAACAGCAACACACGGTAAACACGCGCTTTGTGCAGCAGAGCGACTCTCTCTCGCACTGTATGACGTGACAGACAACTTTATCCAGTCCTGTTCCATTCACACAGTGCATGTTTTCTGAGAATGCGGTTCTGAGTCCTGAAAATTTACGGGTTTGATTTTGGTTACAGAATGCGGTTGTTACGCCTGAAAATAACCGTACTGTGTGTGAACGTAACCGTATTAAGGACTCAAATACAGGACTGACAACCGTATTCTGCTGCTGTGTGAACATGGCCATAGACAACTTCATTATGAAGAAAAATAATAAATGAAAAAATATATAATCATAATCTATGACAAAAATTCTAATATAAACTAGGTTAGTGGATAATTCAGCAGGAAAAGTTACTCTAGAAAAATCATGAGTGTACAATCATTTTATAAAATCTAAACATTTAGTGAAAAAACATTATTTAGTGGAGAACAAATAAAAGTGAATAAGTGTAGGACTAAATCTGGTAAATCTAGACCTTCTAGATCACCATCTAGACTCTCCAAAAAGTCATGGAACACTTTCCAGATGGACCAGAATACATGGAGTTTGTTTTTCAAAAAATAGGTCATCTTTTCTAAGGCTAGGTTTTATATATATATACTATAAAATTAAAAGACATTTCTTTTAAATGTATAGCACAGTAATGAGGCAGCAACATATGATATATAGGACAGAACAAGAAAGGCTATTAATAATCTTTCATTGCGCAAATGTATTATAATATATTGTAGCAAGTCTGAAAAGGTGTGTTATGCTGTCAGGTGTGATTTAAGTCAAATATGTTCTGTTCCTGTGTTTTGTGTTCTTTTTGCATGGGGGCTTTAAGGGGTGGGTGTTCTTCTGAAGAACGAGTCTGCGCACTCGTGTGTGGGTGGAGTCTGGGGGAAAGGTTCTGGAAGTTTGTGAGTTCAGAGAGAGAGTATAGCTCAAGCGTGGGGTTTGCCTCGGGCGCTCTCGTGAATAAAAAGCAAGCTAAAAAACCGTCAAGTTGTTGTTTCACTGACTGGATCGCTACAATATGAAAGTAAGGCTCCAATACAGAGCGACACAATTAAAAGCGCTTATGCGCAGAATGCTTGAAGCAACATGGCATCACGGC
>NW_015555883.1:1191048-1200596 GCF_001515605.1 Sinocyclocheilus anshuiensis
TTCAAGCTTGACGCCTTTATTTTCTAATATATTGTAGCAAGTCTGAAAAAGTGTGTTATGCTGTCAGGTGTGATTTAAGTCAAATATGTTCTGTTCCTGTGTTTTGTGTTCTTTTTGCATGGGGGCTTTAAGGGGTGGGTGTTCTTCTGAAGAACGAGTCTGCGCACTCGTGTGTGGGTGGAGTCTGGGGGAAAGGTTCTGGAAGTTTGTGAGTTCAGAGAGAGAGTAGAGCTCAAGCGTGGGGTTTGCCTCGGGCGCTCTCGTGAATAAAAAGCAAGCTAAAAAACCGTCAAGTTGTCGTTTCCCTGACTGGATCGCTACACTGGTGTCAGAAGTGACCTAACCGAATCCAGTTGGTCTACGGGATTACTGACATTATTGTCCCGGCAACACGATGCAGAAGCAGACTTGAGAAAAAATTAAATCCAAACCAGGCGCGAGCCGAATGTTTCAGGAGGCTCTGGGCGCTTCGGCGTGGGCTTCTGATCGATTCGCAACAGATGGCTATCTGGATTCGCACAAGGCTCGTGTGAAGGAGGCTACGAGGAGGATGGCTGCAGATGCCGGGTTTTCACCACCGGATCCGAGTGTCGCCGAGAGCTGCCGAACTTTCACGGGGACATCCAACAGACACAGCGGCGCGCACGGGACCGCGCTGGCTTCGGATGCGAACAGACACAGCGGCGCGCACGAAACCCCGCTGTTGTCGGATGTAAACAGACATGGCGGCGCCCACGGGACCGCGCTGGCTTCGGATGCGAACAGACACAGCGGCGCGCACGAAACCCCGCTGTTGTCGGATGTAAACAGACATGGCGGCGCCCACAGGACCGCGCTGGCTTCGGATGCGAACAGACACAGCGGCGCGCACGAAACCCCGCTGTTGTCGGATGTAAACAGACATGGCGGCGCCCACGGAGCCGCGCTGTTGACAGAGGTGAATGAACACGGTGGCGCCCGTGCTGCCGCGGTGGCTGTTAAAACCCCCAAATTCTCAGGTAAAGCTGATTGGGAAGCTTTTCACGCACAGTTTGAACTGTTGGCTCATGCTGGGAACTGGTCGGAGGACCGCAAAGCTCTTGAATTGGCTATGTGCCTTACAGATGATGCTCTGAACTGTTTGTTATTGCTTTGCCCTGAAAATAGACAGGATTATAAGGCACTTGTCGGGGCACTGAGACGGCGTTTTGGTCAATTTGAGGGGCTGACGGTAGGGGGAAAGACATTACGCCATTCGGTGTGGGTCTTTCCGCCACCGGTGGTCATGGTGCCTAAGAAGGGGGGTCAGTGGAGATTTTGTGTTGACTATATAGGCGCCTTAATGAGGTCACTAGGAAGGACTCGTATCCCATCCCTCGTGTGGATGAATCACTGGACCTTGTAGCTGGGTCGTCATGGTTCACTTGCCTGGACCTGCGTACTGGCTATTGGCAGGTACCACTTGCTCCGGAAGCCAGACCAAAAACTGCTTTTTGTACAAGTAGGGGTTATGGCAGTTCAGGGTGCTCTGCTTTGGCCTCTGCAATGCGCCGGCTACTTTTGCCAGGTTAATGGACAGGGTGTTATCAGGTATTCCACGGTCAGAGTGTCTGGTGTACCTGGATGACATCCTGGTCCATGGTAGTTCTTTTCAGGCCTCTCTAGAGGCTCCCAGGTGAGTGCTGAGTTGCATTAGCGAGTCTGGCTTGAAGCTACACCCAGAGAAATGTCACTTCTTTAGGAGGGAGGTGACATTATTGGGGCACAAGCTGGGGGGGCAGGGGATTGGCACAATGGAAGAGAAGGTGCAGGCAGTGAGCGGGTGGCCCACTCCTACAACATCGCAGCAGCTCAAAAGTTTTTTGGGATTAGCCTCATATTACAGGAGGTTTGTGCAGGGTTTTTCTACCATTGCAGACCCACTTTTCTGCCTGCAGAAGAAGGATAAGTCCTTCACGTGGACTGAGGAGTGTCAAAACTCTTTTGATGCCCTGAAACAGGCTCTGGTCACAGCCCCTATATTGGCTCCCCCTGATTCGGCTCTTTCCTTCATTCTGGACACAGACGCCAGCAATGTGGGTATGGGGGCAGTTCTCTCTCAGGTGGGGTCTGGGGGGGAACGGGTCGTGGCTTACTACAGCAAAACGTTCAACAAATCTGAACGCAGATACTGTGTCACCAGAAGGGAACTTGCTGCTGTGCTTTTTGCAGTTCGGCACTTTAAGTATTACCTGTGCGGGTTACTTTTCACTGTACGTACTGACCATTCCGCTCTCCAGTGGCTAATGTCATTTAAAGAGCCGGAGGGCCAGTTGGCACACTGGATTGAGAAACTTCAGACGTACGACATGAGGGTAGTACACCGGGCAGGGTCAGGACATGCAAATGCAGATGCTCTGTCTCGTCGGCCTTGCTCAGCCGTCGGATGTCGGTACTGTGACAAGAGGGAGGCCAGGGACAGAGAGCTGGGGAACCCAGATGCCAGTAGTACCTCTTTGGGTTGTACGCATGGTGATACGCCAGTGTGTTTGGCAGTTGAGACAGTGAGTGTAGAGGACTGGAGGCGGCTGCAAGAGGAAGACCCAGACGTGCAGCCAGTAATACAGTGGGTCCAAGCTCAGCAGCGACCTCCGTGGGAGGAAGTGGCCATTGTCTCGCTGTCCACAAAGAACTTATGGGCCAAATTTAAGGTCCTGCGCTTGCAAGACGGGGTGTTTCAGAGGGAGTGGAAGGACCCTGCCACTGGGGAGGGGAGGTGGCAGGTGGTGGTACCCAGGTCACTACAAGAGGGGGTTATCAGGGCTGCCCATGGGACAGTGGGCTCTGGGCACTTTGGGGTTTCGAAAACACTCAAACGTGTCAGACAGAGTTTTTATTGGGGGCTCGTGAGAAGAGATGTGGAGGATTTTTGTCGGCGGTGTGATGATTGCACCGCCCGCAAGGGGCCGTCTGGCCGGGGGAGAACAAGTCTGGTCACGATTCGTTTAAAGACAATGCAAAAGATGAAGACAAAAAAAAAAGGAAAACATTCACACACTCAATTGTCTGACATTCCAGTTGCTATTTCCTGTGCGGTAGGAAGAGGGCATGCCTTTGCTCAGGAAGTGTAGTGGACACTCTGAGAGACCACTCTTGCTCCGCAGTCTGTGTAAACATGATTGTATCGCTAAGGCTTTCTTGATAAAAGAAATAGTTAACAGTTCAAATGAGTTGGTGGTTCCTTTACGCGTACAATTACGAAAGAAGCGATAATGGTGCACCTCAATCGAAGCTCGACAGACAATTTAAGAGTTTGTTGTTTTTGGATGATGCAGTCATGTGGTTGCGAATGCGATACAGGAGTCATTATGAGTAATGGCAGGAAAAACCTAATATGGGATGAAATGTTAGAAGGTTGCTACTCATTTTAGGTAGGAAATTGCCCTTTGGCTGTTCTGTCGCATGAGCATGAAAGGAACGTTCGCAAAAGATGAAAATTAGTCATCATTTATGCACATTCATGTTGTTCTAAACCTGTATGACTTTCTAAGGAACAAAAAAAGCTGCATTCTACCAGGCAATGAAAGTGGATGGTGACCAAGGGCTGACAAGCTCCAAAATGAACAAAAACATTGTAAAAGCATCGTAAAAGTAGCTCATATGTCTCGTATTCTAAATATTCTCAAGCCATTTGATAGCTTTATGTGAAAAACCAGGCGTAATTTAAGGTATTATGCAATTAATGAAAATCTTGTTGTAGTCACCATTCACTTTAATTGTACGGAAAAGAGCAGCTTGGACATTCTGTTATAAATAGAGCAGAGAAGAAATAAAATCATACTGTATTTAAAAAGAAGTAAGGATATTATGTCCAAATTTTTATTTTTGGCCAAACTATTACATTGAAGGGATAGTTCAGCCAAAAATGAAAATTCTGTCATCAATTACTCACCCTCAATTTGTTCCAAACCTGTATTCATTTCTATCTTCGGCTGAACACAAATGAGGATATTTTGAAGAATGCTGGTAACCAAATAGTTGCTGGTAGCCACTTCCATAGTAGTATTTTTTTTCTTCCATACTATGGAAGTCAATGGCTACAGTCAACTGTTTGGTTAGCATTCTTCAAAGTATCTTCTTTTATGTTCAGAGGAAGAAAGAAAATCATACAGGTTTGGAACAACTTGAGGGTGAGTAAATTATGAACCTGAAATGTTCATTTTTGGCTGAGCTACTACATTAAAGTTCTGAATAACATAAAGAGGAGGACTGTTTGACGCGCTATAGATGTTAAACTGGGGGCGCACTATAACGGACCTCTGCGCCGAACTTGTCATTTCTCTTGGGCAGTGGAGGTTTCATCCGAATGTCTCTCTTCAGGATCATCTCCTCGTTGGCGTATATGGGGGCTTCTGCATCATCAGAGTGGTAGCCGGACTGATAGCCGCTGGTCTGATTGGACGATTCAGAAGCTAAAGACTCCTTACTCTTGCATCGCAGTAGTGGGCTGCGGATAAAAGCATCAACATGTTAATATTATGCTGGAATTGTCTTGGATTGTAGCTTTACCGAGATCAGCATGAACGTGTCACCTGAAATTAAGTGGCCTTTGCGCTTGCCGATCCAAAGCTTTCATTTGCTCATGTGATAAGCCCACTCCACAGTCCATGTGACCGTTCTGTACAAAGAAAGAACAATTTTAATCATTATAAATACTTCTGGGATGCAATAATCTAAATCAGCTGTTTTTTTGTTTTGTTTTTTTAAGTAAAAAAAAAATAATTATAATTATATATATATATATATATATATATATATTTAATTTCTGGGGAGGGGAGGTGGCAGGTGGTGGTACCCAGGTCACTACAAGAGGGGGTTATCAGGGCTGCCCATGGGACAGTGGGCTCTGGACACTTTGGGGTTTCGAAAACACTCAAACGTGTCAGACAGAGTTTTTATTGGGGGCTCGTGAGAAGAGATGTGGAGGATTTTTGTCGGCGGTGTGATGATTGCACCGCCCGCAAGGGGCCGTCTGGCCGGTCCCTCGCGGCCCTTCAACAATTCCCCGTAGGGGGTCCAATGGAGAGGGTGGGGGTGGACATAATGGGTCCTTTTCCACGCTCTGACAGGGGTAACAGGTTTGTGCTGACGGCTATGGATTATTTCACTAAATGGCCAGAAGCTTACGCACTGCCTGACCAAGAAGCCGAGACAGTGGTAGACGCATTGGTAGATGGCATGTTCTGCCGCTTTGGGGTAGCAGAATCGGTACATAGTGACCAAGGCCGAAACTTTGAGTCACGTGTCTTCGCGGCAATGTGTGACAAATTGGGGATCCACAAAACTAGAACCACCCCTTTGCACCCTCAAAGCGACGGCCTCGTAGAGAGGTTTAATAGGACCCTGGCAGCACAGCTGGCCATTGTGACTGCTAAACATCAACGAGATTGGGACAGGCACTTGCCGTTCATTCTAATGGCATGCCGATCTGCTGTGCAAGACTCAACCTCTTGCACACCTGCCCTTTTGATGTTGGGGCGCGAGATCAGAACACCAGGAGAGATGGTTTTTGGGAGGCCACCTGATGCACCTGCTGTGCCCCCGGGCCCTGAGTTTGCTAGAACTCTTCAGAACTCATTGGAAGTCGCTCATAATTTTGCAAAGAAGCAGTTGGTGAAAGCGGGGACCCGGCAGAAGCGAAATTATGACCTAAAAACAAAAGGGCGGCATTTCACAGCGGGAGAGTTGGTGTGGGTTTACAACCCTCAGAGGAAGAATGGCAGGGGCCCTAAGCTCGACTCCCAGTGGGTCGGGCCATGTAGTGTACTAGAAAGAATTGGCGAAGTTGTTTACCGGGTTCAGTTGCCTCCAAGGGGTAGGAAGGTGGCCGTGCACCGGGATAGATTGGCACCTTACAAAGGAGGTGCCGCTGCAGCCGTGACACCGGCCTCCGCTACGCATATACCTGCTCCAGAGGGCGAGGCAGGACCGCAGCCGAGCACTGCCAGTCCTCTGGCAGTCCCCCATGCAGCCACACCGGTTCTTGAGCTGCAACTGTTGCATTTAGATAGCCCGGTGACAGTAACACAGCTGGGGCAGCCGCGGCCTCAGAGAGTCAGAAGGCCGCCGGGACGGTTCCGGGACTTTGTTCGTTCCCTCGGGGTCGAGGAACTCTGTGAGGGGGGGGCAGTGTTGCAAGTCTGAAAAAGTGTGTTATGCTGTCAGGTGTGATTTAAGTCAAATATGTTCTGTTCCTGTGTTTTGTGTTCTTTTTGCATGGGGGCTTTAAGGGGTGGGTGTTCTTCTGAAGAACAAGTCTGCGCACTCGTGGGTGGGTGGAGTCTGAGGGAAAGGTTCTGGAAGTTTGTGAGTTCAGAGAGAGAGTATAGCTCAAGCGTGGGGTTTGCCTCGGGCGCTCTCGTGAATAAAAAGCAAGCTAAAAAACCGTCAAGTTGTTGTTTCACTGACTGGATCGCTACAATATGAAAGTAAGGCTCCAATACAGAGCGACACAATTAAAAGCGCTTATGCGCAGAATGCTTGAAGCAACATGGCATCACAGCACGCAGCGCTCCGCAAAGAAAAGTTCAAAAGGGAAGAGATATTGATGTGCAGTGTATTATATCTGTGTGATAGTTTATTGAGCCTTTTCTTTGAACAGTTTTAAATTTCAGTTACTGTGTGCGTGGAGAACAATTTAGTGTTCTCTACTCCAGTGTTGTGATCTAACAGACATCTGGTAGAAAATGACATGATTTAGAAACAGCACTAAACTCAGAAGCACTAAATATGATTATTCTTGGACTATGAATTAAATTTAAAGAACAGTTTATGGTAGTGACCTACAGTGCATTCACAGTAATTACATAATGCTAGTATGTGCATTCCTTGCTAATTAAACCCACAACCTATTGTTAGCACAATACCCTATCAGCGGAGTTACAGGTACATCTTACTTTCAAAGTGTCTTCTCGATAGTGCACCTTTCGATCCAGCTTTCAGTAGAATGGTTTAAGATGTGGGTGATGGTGTTGATCATTATCAGCCTGGGCAAAGTGCATTTGAAACCATTTTGTCTTAAATGTAGTTTCATTGTTGGTAAACTAAAGTGTTTTTTTTCCCCTTACGTCAAACAATTTTATAAACATATGGCCAATTGAGAGGAAATGACTGCCAGCGTACCAAACAGAAACTTGAGCAACAGCATGTTGCTGTTTCTGAAGTCTTTAATTAAGTCTCAGATGCTTGTGATTACCATCATATTTAACCTGTATGGATGGACACATTTAGAAGTAGTCCGCATTTTACAAATGTAGTGAAAGAGTCAAATCCAGTTAGAAAATTTGGGAGGAAACCATGGCACAGTAACAATAAAGATGTAATTTCTTTGTGTTCATGTCATGGAACCCTAACACATGCACTAAATTGTCCAGATCAATACAGTGACACATTTTCTAAGAATTTTGCCTTCTGCTTTTCTGTTAAGTATCAAACCATTCCATTGTAAATATACAGAGTTTGAACTACGATTTGAGAGCGCTTAACACTCTATGCTAAAGTAGCTGTTCTAAGAATTTGAAATGGGTAATGCTGTTTCAAAACCAAATTGTTTTGACTGTCAAAAAGACATATGGGTATACTGCTATGGACTTGTGCACATATAGCACCAGGGCTTACAGGAAGTCTTTTGTGACTCACTCTCCTTCGTGAATCACTGGCAGTAAAAGGTGGCATGCCCATCCTCAACAACCTGGTAAGATCACTCTGTGGTTTGGTGTCTGCTTGTTGCGGAAATGAAGCAACTTCGGTTTTCCGATGTAACAGATACGAACACTGCATTGATCAGAATGAAAAGCAAAATCACATAGTTCTGCATTCTCCAATTTTCATTGATTTCAGGGAAACAGCTCAGAAATATCAGTTTGAGGACAGCAAGAGTTAAGAAAAACTTAAAAGATTAGCTTAATTGCACATCCTGGACAACTGCCTGTGTGCCTCTGACAATGACAGTAGTGCAACGTGGGGCAAGAGCTGACCCATTAAGCTCACTGGCAGTATCCAGTTTCCATTTTACATCCTAACTTGAGTATGTATTCTCAGTTTTAATATGTATGTATTGGCTGTTCAATGTCAGTGAACACTTTTTGCCACATCAGCTATATTTGCCAAAAATTCCAAAAGGCTTTGATTGTGGGGCAGTCATGGCCTTAGAGGGTCGGACTTGTAACCTGAAAGTTGTGGATTCGAGTCTCAGGTCCGGCAGGAATTGTCGGTGGGGGGAGTGAATAACCAGCACTCTTTTCCACCCTCAATAGCACGACTTAGATGAGACCTTTGAGCAAGGCACCAAACCCCCAACTGCTTCCCGGGCGCCGCAGCAATATGGCTGCCCACTGCTCCGGGGGTGTGTCCAGTACTGTGTGTGCACTTGGATGGGTTAAATGCAGAGCGAAAATTCCGAGTATGGGTCACCATACTTGGCCACATATCACTTCACCTCACCTCACCTCACCTCACCTCACCTCACCTCACCTCACCTCACCTCACCTCACCTCACCTCACCTCACCTCACCTCACCTCACCTCACCTCACCTCACCTCACCTCACCTCACCTCACCTCACCTCACCTCACCTCACCTCACCTCACCTCACCTCACCTCACCTCACCTCACCTCACCTCACCTCACCTCACCTCACCTCACCTCACCTCACCTCACCTCACCTCACCTCACCTCACCTCACCTCACCTCACTTCACTTCACTTCACTTCATTTCATTGATTAAATATGAGCACTGCACGTTTCAGTCAAAACACGGCATGAGTCATATCTTTGAAGGGAACTGACTGTCTTTAGAAAAGTTTCGATGTCATTTTCATTTAATCTTTCCTATAATGCCCGATAAAGCAGCGTTAATGAGCGCAGCACTGCTTTGATTACAGCCGTTACCGGGGAAATCACTATTTCTGCCGCTCATAAAGCGCCTCCTGCTGGCAGAGAATTAATTTGCATTTTCAATCAATCAGCCTGTCAGCTGTTTTATATATAGCCTATATTTCCCCTGGGGAAGTGCTACCACGCATAGAGTGTAGGTATGTGGGAAACACTGCAGTGCTTTGTTTTTTTTATGCAAGTCTAAAGTATTTAGCTCACAGCCTACTACAGAAATTGAATAATCAAATGTAAAATAAAACAGTGTTGTCTTCACTTTAAGAATTAAACTTCCTTTGTTTCTTATTAAAGCAACAAAATTAATTCAGTCAAGTGCAGTGAGTGGTTTTCTCTTTGTCTTTTGTTAATTAATTAATAAGTTAATATTAAGCACACAGTCGGCAGCAGGACTATAGCTCGCTGTCACTTTAAGAGCCGCACGGATCCAATTTACCGTTACAAGTGTATTTTCATTCTCAACTCTTTACGTTTATTTATTACATGACCAACGAAGGTTTACATGAATAATCACTAAGCGCCGCATTTTGACACATTTTTGCGTGTATTTGACCGTTTAGGTGCACACCTTGAGTTAAAGGGGTCATATGATGCGATTTCAAGTTTTCCTTTCTCTTTGGAGTGTTACAAGCTGATTGTGCA
>NW_015555883.1:1200807-1201176 GCF_001515605.1 Sinocyclocheilus anshuiensis
TCGCCTCCGCCAAACGGTTTGGATCAGAGTAATCGATGCGAGAGAGAGAGAGAATGGAGTGGACTGTGGAAGCGCACAGGTGGAGCAGGGTTTCAAGCGCAGGTCAGTTTCATCTGTAAATATGCTATTGTAGTTTTGTCTTTGTTTACGTAGTTAAGCAGCAGCAGCCCATTGCTCATCAGTCATCACTCAAAATACTGTAAAATTAATGGTGCAGACATGCGGTTTCATTTACTACACAGGCCTACTGAAGCTCGCTGTGTTTTCACACCTCAATATGAGTACATGAACACATAAACATAATCTCTAGAATTGTGTCACTTCATGAGCATTTTACTTATTTTGAGAAAACTATCGTCATATCATATA
>NW_015555883.1:1201202-1201727 GCF_001515605.1 Sinocyclocheilus anshuiensis
ATATGATGTTGCTAAAAATAACATTATTTTGTGTATTTGGTGTAATGAAATGTGTTTATGCGGTTTAAGGTTACGAAGCTGAAGGAGTCGACTGAAACGAGTCGATTTTTACAAAGCTCATCGGTCTGAAAAAAGTGAGGTGTGCTCTGATTGGCCGTGCCAAAAAACGTGTATTTTACCCCCCAGAACGCGATTTTTACCCCCTCGAAATGCGATTGGGCTATTTTTGGGCTAGTTTTGAGTAGCGATTGGGCAACCCTGCCCCTTACCATACTGTGATGCCGTGTCCCGGAGCGACGCGATGGCGTGGACCAGTCTTAACTTTCATGTTTTATGTGCGTCACCCTAGCGCCATTTAGGAGAGTATCCACTGAACGCAAACAGCGTATGCTGTTCTATGTCAGCTGCGCCAAGCGGATACGTTTTCTACGTTGTTTGTGCTTTGATTTGAACAAAAACAACGTATCCGTGTGGTGCGGCTGACACAGAATAGCATACGCTGTTTACTTTCAGTGGATATTCTCC
>NW_015555883.1:1201786-1235939 GCF_001515605.1 Sinocyclocheilus anshuiensis
CAGAATTTTCATTTTTGGGTGAACTAACCCTTTAAGACATAACTGACGAGGGGTTACTTGAATAATCACCAATGTGAGTAATGACACATTTTTTGCATGTATTTTGACTGTTTAGGTGCACACTTTAAGCTAAAAGTTGATTTTAGTCAAGTCAAGTCAAGTCAAGTCTGCTTTATTGTCAATTCTTCCACATGTACATACAAAAACACTGCAACTCACAAGACAAAAAACACGAAAACACCTTTCTGTCGGGAGAGAGAGAAGCCGCAGCGTGTGAACGCGCCGCCATCTTGAAGTCTTTTACTTGTCTGTGTTCTGTTCCTTCTCTGAACACATGCACAGAAAGCATCCTGAGGAACAGCACTTTTAAAAAGATTAATAAATCTAATAAACTTTAAAAACTCAAACACGTCCCATTTTGCAAAAGTCACATTAGTTTGGGTTTTTATGGTGGAGCGAAAGTACACCGCTGGAAGAATGGGGAACAATAATCGTTTTATCTTGATTATTGTATTTTCATAATCGTTGGAGGTCAAAATTGAAATAGAAACTGTTTTTTTTTTTTATTAATTGCACAGCTCTATGTGTGCAGTTAGTTGATGGAAAGAATAAAAACAAGACTTTTTTCAACTTATGATTCTACTTCTAAGAAATAAGCATTGCAGACACCACATAGCCTATTTGCTTTTTCATCTCTAAATCTCACTTGAACATCAGAAGACCTGCTGTTTTGGTGCTTTGGAAGCCTGTGTGCAACTAGTTTCATTAGGAGGTACCTTCATATAGAAACCCTGCAAGGTTTTATGCACAGCCTATGATAGTTTGGTGTTGATAGATGCACAAGTGTACGACTCTGTACTCTATTGTTTTGCAAAAGCTTTCAATTTCAATTGCTTCCCCAACCAACTAACCACCCCAGGCCTTGCTTAAGGTTCTGTCACAACTGAAACTAGCGTCTTGTTCCCATACTGTTTTGCTTACTCAGTAGCTCACACCACGGCTGCAGGATTAAAGTTTCATGGCCTATGTTAGCTGTTACATAGTTAATCTCATTAGGGTGAGACATGCATCGCTGCAATTACAGTAAAGGGCCGACTGCTGAGCTGCTGGTAACTGCTCTATTTAGGTCAGTTTTGAGGTTAGCACAGTCAGGTTTTAACCCTTACTAGCTCACTTTGACACACCCTGTAAATGATAGTGTTAAGTGATAAGTCGCAGGAGCACTGTTTTAATGATTTGTCATGTTAGCATTTAGATTTAGCTTGTTTGCTCAAGACTTGACATAAAGTGTAGGAAGTAAACAGAAGACCAGAATGAACTCATGTCAACACGAGGAAGACAAATAACCACATTAACCAAAAAAGGAAATGTTTGTTGCATTATTCAGTTAAAATAATTTATTGATGACACTTTTCTGTAACAAATTAAAAATAAGCATCAGAAATATATGAAATTAACAATAAATTAACTTTTGAGCTCATAAAATAAAATAAATAAAATTCATTACATAAATATCAGTATTTACACAATAACAAGTTATTACACACTTTCAAGTTATTTCAGCAAGTTGGCAAAATGCAACTATTTTTTTTAAATAACCCTGGTCAATGTGACTTAAACATCAATTTATGGTTTTAGCTCAATCTAAAACACTGCCATAGTGACATCCAGAAACTGAAGGCGAAGAGGAAGGCTTTCCAATGCATCATAAAGTAGTGTGATGGAATGGTGATGTGCAAGCAATAAATTAAAGGATGAAGTCCATTTGTGCCATATCCTACAGTATGTTCTTGATCTGTCCATTGTTTCTACATTATTCTTCATTATTTCTTCATTATTTCAGACTTGACTCAAGTCATCATGGCCAGAATCTAATCCAGTGTGACATCCTATTAGTGCTTGACTCTCTTTGCTGCCAAATACTGCTCGATGTATTTAAAGAGCATATCAAGCTCTCCCATGGCTTTATAAACGCCTTTTTCCTTCATCTAAAGAGAAAAAGATGTTGTCAACCTTGGGAACAGCTTTCAAACATAATTTAATAATTTCAAGTAATCTTAGAGTAGAAAATAGTTTTGATGATGTAACATGATACTTTTATTAGCATTAAGTTGCTGTATAAGACTTACCTTTTCATACGAGTTCTTTATGCTGGCGAACTCAAAGGGATTTTGGCAAGAAAAGTAATTCCTCTGTAACATAGAGAGACGTGTGTTATTTCATGTAATTTGCAATGTTAAAGACACCTTCTTTGCCTCACCATACCGTTGCACAACAAGCTCTAGGTATTTTGATCGATTTGCAACAGCTCTTGCCAAAAAAAATAGCCACATAGGCTTTCTACATATGTGCACTCTTTCGACATCCTAAAGATGCCTGAACTACGTTTTTCAAAAAATAACGGTCACCAACCTAACATTACACATCCTAACTTTAGCAACCTAATTTTAACAAGTTCCCTGCTTAAACATCCAAATACCAGCCTAAACTGTTTTGCTGTTCTCCCAGCCTGGTTAGGCTGGTAAGTCAGCTGGTTTGTCACCAGGACGGAAACGTTTACTCTGATTGTGAAAGTAATCACATCAGTGAGACCAAATTTATCATCCTTTAAACATATTTTATATGTTAATGAGCAAATGACATACTTACACATTTCAGTATATCCCGCTTGAGATCCTGAAATATATTTCCTATGGAGTCAATTGGTGTTGTGGAGTGCAAGTGGTTCTTCTGGACAGCTGTTGGCAGAATGGTGTCCAAGTAGAAGCGCAGGATCTCATTCATGATGTGACATCCATGAGGACTCTGTGGATCATATATGAGATTGATCCTTTATGAGCTGTTTCAGACACCCACGGTTATCATGCTATGGCACCGCTGTAGCAATGTGCAGATCTAAGATGTTTGGCGAGCTTTTAGTTTGGTTTGCACACGTCTTGCACAAAACCTTCAGTTTCAGTATGATTACTTCTGCTGTTGCTAATTTTAAATTTGAATAATTGCTGCTATAGTACTGTGGGAGTAGATGAATGGAGTTTGGTACTTACATTGATGTTCTGTTGCACATTTTCATTTAATAATGGTTCCAAGTCATCATTGGACTCCTGAGGAGAACAAATGCAAACAAAAACCCATTAGAGAGAACCTCAAACCTCAATATAGCATGAAATAAAGCAAAAATGCCTTGTAGATTGGGATTTGTAAGGTTCAGACTTCATTCAATGTATCTGAGCTGGAAATCAGTCTAAATATACTTACATAAAACCTCTGTATTTCTCTATATGCAGAACGGAGCTCCTTCAGTCTCACAGGAAAGCCCTCCACAAATGAGCAACAGTCAGACTTGCAGTCGACTCTTTTGCACTGAGCACTGTCAGAAAGCAGAAGCATGACCAGAGCAGAAAGGATGACTCCAGTGAAAATCATTCTTCAATCCTCTTTCTTTCTTCTTGATTCTTTTTTGATATTCAGCCCTCAATAGAGGAGATGTGAAGATTAGCTTTGGGGTGCCGTTATTTTATACCCCAGAAAATTCCTATCTAGCTTTCTGTGGTGGGGCGAGGGTGGGGGGGGGTGTTGACTTACTGGCAATTTGTCTTTACACTGTGTCATCACCTTGTTCACAAACATTTTTTTCTTTCTGTTTTTGGAATAAAGAAGTTATAGGAAAATTTAACTTGGATGGTTAATTCAGCAATCAAATGCTTTTATCATTTTGACTATCTATCTATCTATCTATCTATCTATCTATCTATCTATCTATCTATCTATCTGTCTGTCTGTCTGTCTGTCTGTCTGTCTGTCTGTCTATCTATCTATTATTATATTGTTCTATCTATCAATCCACTTACCAAAATAGATCAAAGATAATAGATTAATTTGCAGTTCATCTTTGTAAATGAATTTTGGATAATGAAGAAATAATGAACTTAGTTAGTAATTAAAAATATATAATTTAATTGTCCTTATATGATTTAACCTTATCCGTTTTTTTTTTTGTGTTTTTTTTGCCAGTTGCGGGAATCTTCTGTTAGTTTCTCAGACAGAAGCAGTGAACTGAATAGACGTCTCATCTCTGACATTTCTTTTTACGCAGATGGTGAAAGCCCTGTATGTGCATTGAGCCAACTCTCACAGGTGAGCGTAAACTCACACATACAGAGATGATTGTAAGGGGTCCAGTGTGGTTTCTGGGTGACAAATAACTCCTTGGTATTCTAAACCACAAATACCTTTCACATTTACCCCGGCTCCATTGATTCTAAAATAATGCACGCCAGACTTTCTCCTGAAACTCAACTCAAGTTGTTGGCCTCTTACAACTTATATGAAATTAACCTTCATCCGTCCCTTCCCTCATATAAAAAAAAAGTGTTTCTCGCGGGTCAAAATGACCCAAAGGGTAAAAATGACACTTTTTTTGGCCCAGAAAGCTTATATTGATCCATTCCTATATTTTTTCTTAATGTTTATGTAGTTTTAAAAAAAAATATTTTCAGGTGATTTTTATTTTATTTACCTTATTTTCCTTAATCATTCGTGTTACAATGTGTTTATATGTGTTTGTGTGTGTGGTGGTGGGGGGGTATATGAGTGTTTTCTGCCTTAGGAATATTCTGTAGTCTCAGCCCTTCGTTTGGTTATAAATCTTTTCTGGATTGTGTCATATTTTGTTTTGTTTTTTTAATGTCTGTTTTTTCAGACATCCCATTAATTCCTATGGTGGGTAAAATTGACCTGAGGGAAGAATTTTTTTTTTGTTATTTTATTACAACCAAATAAAGTCTTTGAATAGACACATTTTCTTTTTGTGTGTGATCCATGTTCAAGTGTGACAAAATTAAATCAGCTCATGGTCAAATTGTCTTCTCTTGGATACAGTATTATTCCTATTACACAGCTACTCAAATAAATAAATATGGCGAAATATAAAATATTGATTTGAGTTGCAATTATGTTATTTTACCTGTATATTATCTAAAAGCTTCCATTAAGAAAAAATAGTCCATCACAGTATACAAAACAAATGGCCTAGCAACAAGACAAACACTGCAACAACAATATTACAGTAATATTAACATTGAAGTCCTCTGATGTCATTCTTGCTACAATTTTTTGTTTGTATGAAACAAGAGAGAGCAGTGTTATACAAGACATGTAAGTAGTGCTGGTGTTAGTTACCCAGATTAGCTGACTTAAGAAAGCATTTAATAATTACTTAAGAAAGCTGTAAAATGTACTCTCTTTTTCCTTTTTAATTCAATTTATTGGATGTAGGCATGTAAGAATAAAACATTACGGCACTTTTTAAATGTGATGTACATGGTTTGTAAACACCAAGTGTGAACAAATCTCTGTCTGAGAGAGACAGTGTTCGCTGAAATATTGTTTGTTTTCAGTCAAAATCAAGCTGACTAAGCAAATACTTGACCAGTAAACGCTACACAAAGTCATTTAAATAAATATATATTTAGGTCAAGTATACCTATAGTATACCTTTAGGTCAGGCTTCTTCTTTCCTGAAGATGATCTCATGAAATTAAGTGTCACTTAAAGCATAGACTTATGTTATGTCACCAAAAGACAACACACTTTTTCTGCTTCTGCATATTTTACAGTTCACCACAGACTCGTCATATTAAGTTGAAAATGTCACAAACACTCACAATAAGTGGAACTACATGTTTCATAACCAACAAAACTACATTTAGCGAATGATTTCCCATTGTGAAGTGTCATACAATGGCTTGAAAATCAACCAGATATAAATATATACATTTTATTCAACCCAAATATATGAAATCTCAAGGCCAATTATCAGTGTCTGTAGTTTTTTGGCATTGTTTTTTGACATTTCAGACAGGGGACTCAATTCATCTTTCAAGTATGAAGTATCAGACATTGCTCTTATTGTAGCTCTTGCCATGTTTAATGATTATAAATCATTGATAACCATTATACATTTGTCCATTGTTGTACTCTTTGTTGAAGTTAAAGCCAGTTTGAGCCATTGCAGTGAGCTGAGCCTATGGAAAGCTGCTTCTTATTTTACTAACACTACTACAGTAAATGCAATGATAAAAAATGCTTTACATTCCTTGAATTTTATTTTAGTGCAGGCTATTACAAGAAATTAGTGAATGCTATGGAATTTCATTAGTTGTCATTAACTGAGTAATGTAAGCTAACCTGTTCCATGACTTACTATTACACCATGTATGCAATCATTTCTGGCTGTACCTCAAATCATGCTTTAGCATGAAGACTAGCAGGGTAAGCCCAACCCATGATGCAAAATTGGTGGTTTTTTTCTCTCCGGAGCGGCTGAGGTAAGATCTACACTAGACTCACAGACAGGCACAGATTACTGACAGCGAACGTAATGGAGGGCCTATGGATAAAAACACAAAGGAATTTACAATGTGCTGCCTGAACGCATTTGAGTAGCAAAACATTCATCCTGTGGAAAGCCTGAAACCGAGAGAGATTTGATCATCATGTTCTTATCATGATTGATTTTGTGTGTGTGTATGTGTGTGTTTTGACTAATAATATAGTATTGTAAGTCAACTGACCATTTATCAATATAAATTTTGCCCATAGGTGATTAATTCCTGTACCACTCCTGTAGATTATCACAGAAGCTCTGAGAAAGCATATTATGACTTATTCAGATGATCAGCATACCGCTGGCCTGTTTTGATTATTGTCAGTAAATGGTTTATGTTTCAGCTAAATTTCCTTTTTTTAAATCTGGCTAAATACAGCTCTAATGCATAAAGAAAAGACAGAAAGTGAAAAATAGTGCAACAATGATTCACATACATATAGGAAGATGCATTATTATCGGTATAGTTTACCCCAAAAATGACAATTTTTACATTATTTACCCACATGTTGTTCCAAATCTTTTTCTTCTGTGGAACATAAAATATTTTGAGAAATGTTTTTTTTTTTTTTATAATTCCCACCATTTTTTATTGAATGACAGGTTGTTTTTTTTTGCCTTTTTACAGAAGACTCGAGAGAAACAGGGAGCTGAAGAAGAGATCGGGACATCTGACTGAGATCAGGCCACATTTATTCTTGCTTTCTCATGAGCACAATGGCACTTACGTGTCGTGAGTACACAGACATAGCCCCATGACGAGGTTTGAATTGGTGATGCATTGGGGGGCAGAGGTAAGGAGCTTTGAGGGCAAAGCTAAAAAGGGATTTATGAGGTAAATATACTGAAATGCCCCACATCGAAAACATATATTATTCACACCGGTGTTTTTTTCTTACTTTTCCTTTTTGACAGTTGAAAGTATTTGCATATGGATAGATTCATGTTCTGAGATTCATTTGCATATAGATCGATTCTTGTTCTGAGATTCATTTGCATATGGATAGATTCATGTTCTGAGACATTAAATATGAAACTGCCCTGTATCAGGATATGAAACTGTCTAATGAATGTCAGCTTCTTAGTTATAAATCATCAATTTAAAGGTTTTTCTAGTATAATATCTATAGTCTTTAATTAAATTGTACAACTATTCAAAATATACAGCATTTCTGATTAACTGAATTGTTTTACAGATTGATTTATAGTCTGATCTCAACATTACTAACAGTAATCATTATACTCTGTTTTTCTGAAATCTGAAGTTTTTTAATGTATAAGTACTGTAATATTGAACCTTTACTTTCACTTCTGTATATATTTTATGTTAGTTGTATAAGTTTTACATAAGTTAAATGTAGAGTTTGATGTAAAATCCCACATTACATGACTAAGAGAGTTTCTGTTATATAGTAGTTTCTCTTAAGCAACTGGCAGTTTCGGCTAAAAATTCAGCTAAAGTCATGCTAAACCACACTGACTCATTGACCACCTTGTAATACTGGAAAGTTATGAAAGCTGTTAATTTTATATTTATCCAAATTATTTGATTGATAATAAGATGTTGATGAACTGATTACATACTCCCTTATTAATCAGTCATCTTGTACCATGAAAACATTAATAATTTCTGTTTCTGTGATTTTAATACTACAAATATCAACTTTAGACCAAAGTTTATTTGATTTTTGAAGCAGATCTAAATTGCTGCAAGTACAACTTTGTGTAAAGTTGCTTTTTGTTCATGAGGGTCACTGCATGACCCTTGCTTCACTAAGACTGTCTTTAAAGGAAATCACTCAACGCATCATTCTGCAGCAGTTTCAGTTTCACAATTTTTTCTTTAGTTTAACTGTTTAAGGTTTCAAAGCTGCTACGCATGGGCGTTCTGTAGTGACGCATATGCGAGCACTTGCTACGAGGCGGCTTGTTGACCAGCACATAGGATGAAGCTGTTATGGCTTGTGCCTTTGCGGGCACTGCTACCCACATGACTGAGGTTGCCTTCCAAAACAAAACAGCATGCGTCTGCTGAAGCGTACCTATGGATGTTTTGCTGCATAAAAACTCCTCCCTTCCTGTCACTGGAACACAGTGTGCATAATTTGTTCTGAAGAGTCAACATCATGAAATCTTAATTCTTAGTCGCAAGAGTCACAAGATTTGTAAAATGTTTTTGAAAAGAAGTCTCTTATGCTCAACATGCCTGTATTTACTTGGTCTAAAATACAAAAACAAAAAATTATATATATATATTGTTGAGAAATATTATTACAAATTAAAATAATAATGGTTTTCTATTTTAAAATAAATTGTAATGTATTCCTGTGATGGCAACTGAATTTTCAGCAGCCATCACTCCAGTTTTTAGTTTCACATGAAACAAAACATTTTGACATGCTGATTTAGTGCTCATGAAACTGTTGCAAACAGTTCAAAAGAATGGCATTTATTTGAAATAAAAATCTTTTGTAACATTAGAAATGAACTTTCTGTCACTTTAAATTAGTTTTAATGAGTCCTCTATGAAAAGTAAGGTATTAATTTCTTTAAAAAAAATCTCACCCCAAACTTTTGAACAGTAGTGTAATAGTGCATAGTTGGCATGGCAAGATAAATAGGTTTATATGCGTTTTAAATGGAAGAAAATGCTTTACTTAACCTTGTTGATGTAAACAACTGTGTCTACTCAAACTGATATTTTGGCACAAATTCATCTGTTGCTTCGCAATGGTAATGGGCAGGGAGATAATACTGTATATGACCTAGACTGTTAAATACACTACCAGTGAGGATAAATATGGTTTGTCCAACCACAAAGTGTTTTGTTGCATCAGTAATTGGGTGCTTATAGCAGCAAATAGAAGCATTTATCAAAATAGAGGCATTTAAAAAGATAAACTCTCAATAGTTTTGCATATTGTGTAAAATTACTGTGGTTCATGGTAGTATTGATTCAGTTTAATGATTTGTTTCAAGGATATTTTTGTTTTGGCACTGTTGGGTTGCAGTTTGAAGTCTAAAGTAAAATCTGGAACTGCTGCTAAAATAGACCTTGTAAAAAAACCATCATATTTGGTCTTCAACAGCACAGTTTTGCACCCTGTACATTTTAATATGTAAATATGTATAAATTAGTATGTAAAACAGCAAATGACTCAGACAGTTTATGACCAATAGTTTCATTTAACAAAATCTTTTTCATGACAGTTACCCATAATGAGTTTGATTTTAAGAAGTGATATAATCAGGCATCAGAGACATGTGCCATATCATGTAGACAGTTATGGATGCTGGTATAATGTCATGGCATGTTGTGTCAAGAAGCATGACACAAGTCTCATTGACAAATAGAATAGAAGAGTGCGGGTACTATTGTGGGTTTGAAAGGTCATTAGGTTCAGTGCTGCAATGCAGTCGTGAGCTACCTCAGGTGCTTAACATGCAACTTTGCTTGTAGTCCTGGGAAGTTTTAGAGGAAGTATATTAAGTGTGCTGCGTAGGTTCTTTCCCATTTGGTTAAGAGTGACCTACTGTACTGTACATTTGGTTTTGACCATGCAAAACAGATGTTTTGAAACTGTAGAAATTTTTAACCATGTTGCATTTTTGTGTTTTGGGTGACCCTGGCAGTATTCTTAATGATAGTGCTTTGCTTAGCATGCTTCGCTTGCTGTTAAGTTTTTGGTATAATTTTATGTGTCAATTGATCAGCAAGATGTAAAACACAGGAAATTTCCTGTTATGCTGAGCTGGTTTCAGTGAATTCACTAAAGTTCTTTAAAAAAAAAAAGAAGCTGTTATGAAAGTGATTCAGGAAATTCAAGCCATGTCAGCTATTTAGTGCACGTTTCTAGTACCATCATCAGCGATTTAGAGTGCAATAATTAATCTGTTTCACTGTCACTGGAAAGCTTTTACATATTTGAATGTTGTGCATGTATAAATGTTTCATGACGATGTCTCCATGACAATGATTAAGATGTCCCCTCTCCTACAAAGCAAAGTAAATTATCTTGGTTTTATCTTGGACTTTCACATCTTTTAATTTGGCACGAAACTGTATCAACTTTCGCTAGCATATGAGATTACAGTGTCAACATCCACAGGCTATTTATTTTTAAGGTTGGTTTATGAATGACAAATCTATCAAATTATAGTACAGCATGGATTTGTCAGGGTTACTGTATAGCAACAAAAACAACTATGAAGGTCACAAAGAAGGCTACAGACCTTATTGGCACTTCCTGTTAGATTGGATTTACCATGGTAGATTAATTTAAAATGTACATTTATTCAGCATTTGTATTTAAGCTGTAACTGCACTTTTTTAAAGTATAATTTTTTTTTTACTTACGATTGATCACTTCACAATTAGGTGGAATGTTTTTTATGTCCACTGGTAAGCAGTTTTCTTGCTTTGTAAAGATAGAAACGCAGTATTGAAGTGCCTTTACATTCATCCTCTCATGTAAAGTTTCAGTATTCCACCAGATATGATATCCCTCCATCAAAACACTGCTTATTGTTTAACACCACTACTGGCCACTAGAGGTCAGTAAGGTTGCTTGTTGAAAGCATGTAAGGTGCTAGGCTGAATTAGGAATAGCCTTGCCCTCTTGGTGTGCCCTCTATAGTCTGTGCCTACTAACTCTTACTTAGGCTCCAGCTTTCCCATGATCCTACAGAGGATAAGCGGTTTGGAAAATTAATGCATGGATGAATATCCTACTATATTCTTCTGCTGTTTCTTAGTATAGTCGAGTGGTATTCCGAATTCAGCTGAACAGCAACATTTAACAGAAGTGCTGCGTCATTCTTTTTTTCTTAGCACTGTTTTTGCTGATACTTTCTATCAAGAATTAAGTCAGAATTTGACGTGGTATGACAAATTTGTGCCTCAATATCTTCTTGTTTGATATGAATAGCCGTGAACCTGTTACCTAAATTGAAAGTCAGTGATAAATGCGGTTTGTGTTTCTGTAGCCACCTGACAAAAAGGTCTGTCAGAAAACACAGAGTGATGACCTGCTGAAACAGCATGCGTCAGCTCTTAACATCTGGGTGTTTCCGTTTAGCATAAACATGACAAATATATACGGTTACTTATGTTTACTCTCATGAGGTGAAACTCCAAATATGAAACATCAGTTCTTGAGTGATTTCCTATAATGTGTTTCAATTAATCTGAATAGATTTTGTGGTAAAACAGGTGACTCATAACAGCTTAAATATATCTTTATTTTATAAATTATATATTTTTTATGTAGACAACAATACAAAGAAAATCACAGATCACAAACTGACCGCAAAGGTCTACTTTGCAGCATGACATTTATACATCATGCAAATATGCTTAGAAATATGGCTTTAAATGTAGTTAATGATAAATAAATTATTTTCACAAACTGTAAGGAAACACAATCTTTTTAAAACTGTTTTTAGAGTCAAGTAGTAAATATTCTTTGTTCTTGAATCTATGCAGCTGTCCCTGTTTGAGAAATACAATAAATATCTAGCTTCACTTAAGTTTGGTCTTGGTGTATTTTCAGTGGTGTTGGAACCTTTCTATCCATTCAAGTAGTGAATCCAGCTCTCCAATAGCCTTCACTGCTCCTGCTGCCTGATCAAGCTGAAAGACAAAGGAAAGTTATTTTTCTTTCATTTTCTGTCCTGATTGTGAGGGAAAAGTCAGTAGAAATTGGTGGAATTTATTTAAATATGTTGAAATGTGTTAAACTGAGCTTTTTGTAGTATTGTCAGATCAAATAAAAGATTTAAGAAAATATCCGTATTGGCAGGTCTAGTTATTAGTTGTCCTGTCAGTAAATTACGTCTCTTACCTTGTCATACATGGTTTGAATTCCTGCGAGGTTTTGTTTGGCATCTTCACTGCACTCACAGTGTGCATTAGCATGCTTTTGGATAGACACAAAGTGACATGATTAGATTAGTCTGCTAAAAGCTTTCGAGCAACACCTCTCTATCTCTATTGCTGTGCTTACACCTGCCCCTAATCCTCCACCAATATTCTAAAATACACAGAGCTTGATTTCATTTACAGTTGCTTATTGATATATAGATAATCACAGCTTGCACATGCATTTTTTCGCAGACAGGTTTGTAGGTCATAGTTGGTCAAATGGAAAAGTCCCAAATATTGTAGCGTACGAAATTTTATGACTCAGCATTGTTTTAGTCTTTAGTCTGATGCCATTCAAATGCCAAAGGAAGGTCTTTGACCTTGACCTCTGTAAAAAGATTTGCGAGTTACGACAGTGTGTGGGACTTTTCCGAATTTTTTTCCAGTCTTACGGTTGCAACAGTTTGAAAAACATTCTTTAACTATAGCAGTGTTACATACACACACTCGCAGGTCCTTGGTGATACTGAGGAAGGAGTTGGCCAGTACGCTGGTGGTTCTGCGATGTAGGGAATGACTGCTGCTGTAGTTGATAAAGACCTTATCCATGTAGAAGTGAAGGAGCTGCCTGAGGAAACAGCAGCTTTCTGTAGCCTAATAATGGGGAAGACAAATACAGGTGCATCTCAATAAATTAGAATGTCGTGGAAAAGTTCATTTATTTCAGTAATTCAACTCAAATTGCGAAACTCGTGTATTAAATAAATGCAACTACACGAGTTTTACAATTTGAGTTGAACTTTTCCACGACATTCTAATTTATTGAGATGCACCTGTAAATCACAGATTGTTTTGACAGTAATATATGGTAATTGATCAGCTGACTTGATTCTACAAAGGTTATGAAGCTACAGGCCCTATAAAAAAAGAATCAAAAAATGTTACCTGTATACTGTTCATCACGTCTTTTCTAAGTAATCGGATTGCCTTGTGATCATCTCCTGAAATCTGTCAAAACACAAGATATTATCAGATTGCATTACCGTTGTAATCCCTACATAACCTCAAACCACAGACGCAATCAAATAAGGCCACCTTAAAAATGGCAATGTTTACATGGGAATTTTCTGCTCTGTTTTTGCAAGGGATATGATTCGTCAGACTGACAAAGAGCTGAAGACATTGGCAGGAGTTTCCAGGGGTTGACTGAGGTATTCCTTTCGCTCTTTTTTTGCTTTGTCATGCTTAAAAGTCATTGTTGTTCTTTTGATTTAGACATGCAGAGTGCAAGAACAGCTTAAAACCAATAACCTGTTGGTTGACATGTCAAGCCTGTCAAGAAAGCCCATTGACATCACCAATGATGTCATTGTTATGGCGGGAAATGGACTTGGCGCATTTATACATGTTTAGCATACGTCAAGCCACCACCAGCTGTAAGGAAATGCTGAGACTAATACATGAATAAGGCTAGACTGTAAATGTGCTCACCATGCTTTGACGGATGTGCTGGAAGTGGTGCCTGAGTTCATGCGTGTGAATGTTCACTTTACAGCTGCCCAAGTGAAGCCGCCGACCCTGGGCTGTGTCCCATAGACCACACAGCATGGTGCATACAAACATGCTATATATGATAAACAAGTCCTTCATTATTATTCTGACAGTTCAGCCTGGGATAAAAAGAAAAGACAGTCAAACATAAGTATATACAGTATGTGCTACATAAATGTAATAATGTATGTGCTATATCATTCTCATATAGGATTAAATAAATATGCTGTACATCATGTATTATTACCTGGTGAGGTCCAGGGAGTGTTTTTCTTCATAGAATGAAGTGCACCTCTGTATGGTGATGGCAGGACCTCTTATAGTGGGACAGGAGGGGAATTTCGACAGGTATTCCTTGACTCTCTTCTACCTCCCATTACAGTAAGAGGAAGTGCCTGTCTTTGCAAGATTATTAATTCATCACTTTGGGAATTGGCACGTACATAATCTTACTATACCTGTAGTGGCATCTTATACTGTGTAGTTGTGCAAATATATATATTATAGTACACTACCGTTTAAAATTTTTGGGTAAGATTATTTTTTATTTTTGAAAGATGTCTCTTATGCTTACCAATGCTTTATTTGATAAAAAATCCAGTAATATTGTGAGGTATTATTCATTTCTGTGATGGCAAAGCTAAATTTTCAGAAGCCATTACTCCAGTATTCAGTGTCACATGATCCTTCAGAAATCATTCTAAAATGCTGATTTGATGCTCAGTATTTCTAATTACCATAAATTATGAAAACAGTTGTACTTAATATTTTTGCGGAAATGTTTTTTTTTTTTTGAGGAATAGAAAGTTTTTTGTAACAATGTAAAATTTAAAGTCAATTTAAAGCATCCTTCATCCTTCTAGTATATTTTACTGACCCTACTATTGAACAGTAAATATTATATAGTTGGGAATGAATAAGTATTGGGAATTGATAAGTACTGAAATAGGTTATTTTTATAAAGTAATTTTTTGTGTATTTACATTTTAACAATAATCTTTATTAAATAATAATGAGAAAGAAAGACTGCATACTGCTTTTACTCATTATTTGGTTATTCTTTATTTAGCAGCCTTTATTTAAAAGGCAGATTACTGCACTTACCACAGGGACAGTCCCGCAGGGGCCTTCTTGGGGATAAGGGGCTCTGTCAAGTGATAACTTTCCCAATTCAAATCACTTCCGAAATTAGAACCTAGGACGTTTAGTTTACTAGCTTTACCAACATCTCTACATCATTGCATGTGTATTTCATCTGATAAAGACTGACTGACTGAAAAGTCTTGAGTTTCCTTTTCAATTAAGCTCACATGAACAGTTACGTAAATCAAACTTCCTCTAGTGACCAACATTTTTTTTCATATTTGACATTTAGTTCATTTGTATTAATTTTTTTTCTAAACGGGACAACAAATTTCTTCCTGATATTAGTGTGTTATGTGACAATTTTTGTTTACTGGCTATTTCATAATCAACTGACCAGCATTGCTTGACTTTTGAAAGCATGTGGTCCAGTAGAACGCTATTTCTTCTGCTGTTGGGCTCCATTGACAGGAAATAAGTTCAGACCTTTCTTGCTCTGTTTCCTTATGCTGCAGGCAGTTTGTTTTCTTTTTGTCCTTCCTAACATCGGTTGCTCTGAATGATTGCCAATCAAACCTGAAATACCGCAATACAGGTAGCTGTGTGTGGAGAGACTTCTTTGCCCAGTAAGGAAACCAATTACATGAAATACTTGTTTGATTAATTGTTTAAAATGTTAAAGATGTTGAAACGCTAAATTCATTTGCAGTCAGTGAGCAGGAAGAGAACTACAACACTAAGAATTTATCATCACTGGATATTACTGGATAAAAAGTCCCTGGTTGCACTGTTGCATTATGTCACTCATCAGTTACGTGTGGGAATCTGAAACATGATTACAGTGGTACAACTCTTTTGTGTATATATCAGTTATTTTGCATATAGCATAAAGCATTTAGAGAACTCAATATAAATTGCATCACTCAATATAATGTACAAAGTTCCCACAAGATGTCACTATAATCATAAAAGAAAAATGTGCCATGTAAATTTGGCTTTGGAAAAGTTTGTGTAAGAAAAAACGTGGTTCTTTGGTCACTCTTTATTTTAAGGTCCAGTTCTCACTATTAACTAATTATTAAGACTAAGACTTTTGCCTCAATAAACTCCTAATTACTGCTTATAAGGCAGTTGTTAAGTTTAGGTATTGGGTATAGGATTAGGGCTGTGCAATTTGGCCAAAAATCATATCTTGGTATTTTTTGGCTGAAATGCGATAAACGGTATTTATGTTTAATTTATTTATTTACACAGCCTGCACAAAGTTGTCCAATGAAACAATGTTTATATTGAAGGCAATGAAAACATATATAGTGAAAGTAGGCTATACAATCCATTATGTGCAAAAAAGGGGCTAAAATCACATTAAATTCTAACATTTTTAACATTACATAAAAACAAAAAATTATGCTTTTTAAAAGAAATTCAATTCACTAAAATAAAAATGAAAGTAAATAAACACGCGCACAGATTAATTGCATTATATTTTGATTACCCATTACTTTTATCTGCTATCAAATGCGCTCCTATTTTGTGCTCAGTCTGTTCAATGAAGTCTGTGAAGTTTAGTGGAGAATCGCATGCAGAAGGCTTTTGACAGCAAAACAGAAATATTTCCATGACATTCTAACATTTACAGGTGGAGAATATACCTGTGAAGTGTAAGTTAGGCATTGAGGAAAACAGCACATCTGACGGGACAAGCTGCTTTCAACCATACATGTTAACTATATCTTACTTTATTATTTAGTTATTTTAAAGCCCTTAATATAAGCATGTCTCATGTTTAGGACAAACTGGATTATGCAGTTTCCGTGCAGCAGCTCGGGACTCGATATATTGCCCAGCCCTATAGGGATGTAGAATATGGTCATGCAGAATATGTGCATTATAACTACTAATAAACAGCCAATATGCTAGTAATATGCATGCTAATAAGCAACTAGTTCATAGTGAGAATTGATCCCTAAACTGAAGTGTTATTTTAGTGAATGATTCTTTTAAAGAACGCAAAATGCTTTTTCTATGGCATCTTTGCGAAAACCTACTTTTAGAACGTTTAATTTTAAGTGTATAGTAAATTATACACTAAATCTGCTTGTTGTCTAGTTTTATTGTTATATGTTATAATGTTATGCTGCGTGAAGCGAGGAATATAGCAGGCGAATTCTACATATGACTTTTAAAAACAAGTATGTTGAAATAGAGCATTATTTTTACACATTTATTTATATAGAAATACTGACACAAGATAAAGGCAGGACTACACACAGTACGTTAAAAACACAGGCACGTTAAGGGCATTTTCAACTACACAGTAGTTACATTATTCCCCCGTTTATCATTTTGCTTCGTCGTATCTTAGTCTACCCCTATACTCCTTAATTGTAACTACGCTTGTTTGTTGCACAGTACGTCCGTTAATGTACCTTTATTTTTAGGGTTTAATTCATTCCACTCAGCCATCGCTGCTGCTTCTGTTCTGTATAATCACGTAGAAACGTTTAATGCAGAATACTCATGCTCAGTTGTATTCAAGGCAGGAAATTCAATAAATATGATGCATTGAAGGTTTTTAGGTTACACAATGAAACATTCCTGAAAATAAAGGGAAAAAATGCATTCTTTACTTGTTTTCTCCGGTACTGTTTGATTCAATCAGTACTGTCAAGTAGACAGGAAGGCCTGGCTGTGCACAGGCATGCATCAATCTGTTCATCACTCAAGCCATCTTATATTACTATAGCATGAAGGTGTCTGAAGCACATGATGACATCTGAGGGGACGGGAGGACTCAAGTGATTGCCGTCCAGACGCAGGTATCTCAGTTTGGGTGCTCCGTTCTCATCATGCATGTTGAGAGAGTTAGAGGGACAGATCTCAGTGCCGTTAACACCTGCAAAGACAAGTAAATGTGTTATTTTGGAGATGTTGTTTTGTGGCACAATAACAAATTGAATTGAAGTACATACTCTCAATGCTGTTGTTGTTAAGATGAAGTTGCTCCAGCTCGGGGTTGAACAGGGGAATAGTGCTCAGCATGTTATGGGACAAATGCAAATCCAACAGTGAGCTCACGTTGAACACCAACTTTGGAAGACCTTTGTCATTAAGCTGGTTGTAGTTAAGTCTCACAAAGGCCAGGTTTGTGAAATCCTTGAAGTAGCTCTGTGGAATCTCCTCAATGTTATTTCTGTCCAAGAACAGTTGGAAGAGGCCCTTTGGTATATTCGCAGGCATCTTCCTGAGGATGTTGTGGGCCAGGTTGAGCTGAATCAAGTTCTTCAGATCTTTGAAGATGTTCTTGCCCAAGCTGCTGTCACTGATCCTGTTGTGATGCAGATCCAGAAGTGCGAGATGTTCCATCTTGCTGAACGCTCCAGGTGGGACTTTTGATATTTGGTTGCGGCTGAGTCTAAGCTGCTCCAGACCGGCCGGCAAGTCATCAGGCACCTCCTTTAGCTCGTTCCTCTGCATATAAAGGTAAAGGAGGTTTGGCAGCTTCTCAAACACTTGTTTCTCCACTGAACGGATACGGTTGTTTCCCAGATTTATCCACTTAAGCTCAGTGCAGTTTTTGAAAGAGTCTGCGGTTACTTGGTCAATGTAATTATTCTGTAGGTACAGGTAGTGGGTGCGGAACGGGATGACCGGGACCTTCCGGATGTTGCAGTTTTCACAGTACAGAGCATTTGGGTAAGATGGTGGGCAGAAACACTCTCTGGGGCAGTCTGGGAATTCAGAGGGAGGGCCTAGGATCGGAGGGGGAAAGTCTGTGGGTTCCTGGGGCTCGGGCTCAGACTTTGGGGCAGGAGAAGACAGTTTCTTGGGAGCAGGAGGTTTCCTAGTGGTAGGCGGACGGACAGGCTTTGGTTTTGGTCTTCGCTGGCCACAGACATCTGTGATTAGAAGAAGGACAAGAAGAGAGCAGTATGCAAGCCCAGCTTTCATGGTCCTGAACAGAGAAGCAGCAAGAAAACATTCTCATTTTGCTTTATCCTGTGCTGATTTGGGCAGTAATATCAGTTCTTTCACAAATCAGGATTTGTTAAATTAGCATTTAACTCTGTCATTTCTTGCCAACTTAAGATCACAGGATAATAGTAATTAAAAGTCAGTTCATTTAAATAATTAAAACATTGAAAATGTACTAATTACAAATAGCTAAATAAGAGCACTATAATTTTATGTAGGCGTTAATTTGATTTTGGAAGAATTTAATAATAAATAAGAAGTCATATTGACATCTCTGACTTCATTTGATTACAGACTTTGGTGTCTTGAAAAATCAGGAGCACAGTTTGAGACATTTGTGATATCTCTTAAAGTTCTACAGGAGACATGAGTGATGTTTCTGGGATTCTTTGGGCTCTTTTTTAAATAAAGAAACAGAAACTTAAAGAAGAGGCATCTTTTGTGGTTTTTCTTTGCTATGGAGACCCTTGATCAAGGTCTGGCATGACAGAGCTACAGACTGAAGTAATTTTTGCTGTCATCTTTGTCATGTACTCTTCTAGTTTGGCTGTATTATTATGACTTCTACAGACTCTGAAAAAAAAGCAGCTCTGGATTTACAGGTTTGTCTGCACAGGGCTCCGATAAAGACTCTATTGTGCAATGTAAGACCTAGGAAAGAGTGAGTCTTAATGAGGCAACCAGGCTGGACACCCAGGGGAGCTTAGAGGAAACTAATGGCTGGAACAATTGCAGTGTTAGAATGCTATCTGCACCTCTATGTGTCAGTTTTGCTTAACAAATACCACCTTTGAATTGCTGATTGGTGGAACACTGAAAACATTACATAATTTCTCAGAGGATTAATAAATGTTTTTTTTTTTATTATATATAATTAAGTTACTTTGCAGGCAGTACAAAGTATAAAAATGAGCCATGTAACTTGATTTTTTTTCAGATATGAAAAACATTTTATTTGATACTTTTTAATTTATATAACTCATATTTCAAAACTCATTATATTAATAATGCCTCTCATTAGGCTTAAGTTACTTTGCGGGCAGTACAAAGTATAAAAATGAGCCATGTAACTTGATTTTTTTTCAGATATGAAAACATTTTATTTGATACTTTTTAATTTATATAACTCATATTTCAAAACTCATTATATTAATAATGCCTCTCATTAGGCCAAACAGTCTCACTGAGGATTCTTTATCTGCTTCTTAACTCCTATGTAATAACAATGACTGCTACAAAAGCTTCAATAATTCAGTATCAGTCTTCGTTGGACTTTAACTTTCCCATAAAAAAGGTTTTAAAGCAAGAACTTTTATATTTTACGATTTTATGCCACATCTCTTTGGGTCTTATATCTGAACTTTGACTAGACAAAACATTTTAATTTAGCTTTTTTGGGGGGGGGGGGGGCTTTTTTGAATAACTTAATAAGGTCCTCATAATTTCATAAATGATTTTAAACCCCTCTTAGAAATATTTTGGCAGGCTGACTGCTGGGAAGTGATCTCAAGTTGAAGATTATTGTTTGTTTAGTTCTCTTCTGCATGCCTGCTTTAGGTGGGGTGCAAATGAGATTGTGATCCTATCTGGGCTTTGATTTATTCAGAAATGTTGATTAACAAAGCTAAATAATATTTGTGACCATATAAGGAGATTTAGGTCATTACTAGGCATAAGACAAATGCATAATAACAAAAACATGCAATGAGTCAGTGCTGGCAAGGCTCAAAAGGAGGGAACTGTTGAGTTTTAGATTTGGTTAGAGGTCGAAAAAGACAAAAAAGGTCTCTGGGATGTATTATTTCTGAACCAAGAGAATAATGGTTTTGCCTAGAAATGGATCAGACCAGAAACATTACAGGTCTGCTACCTAGGCAGTTGATATGATTAATAAAAATGTAGCAGAAAATCAATGAGAAAGCTTCTCCTGACATATCAGGTGCAAGATGATTAAGTTTGATGAATGTAAGAGATGCTAATGGAATCTGCACTGTTGGGTATTTTTATCATTTTGTTTTCAACTGTTTTCGTATGTCTTAAAATGTACACACTAACGACAAGTCTTTGATAGATCAGACAGGACAGGTGAACAATGCATAGTTGGCGATTAAAAAAAAAAGAAATTATATTTGTTTCAGGCACGGCGCCAGAATTTTTTCTCTACCGGTGCTAAGGGGGGGCTAGACCAATATGTGGGGGTGCTAAGAAAATAAATGATATTGATGACGTCAGAGTAAACCGGGGCTAAACCGGGGCTATTCAAAATTCTGACGGTGCTATAGTCCCCCCTAGCCTCGGTGTAGCGCCGTCACTGATTTGTTTTTATTATCCTTTTTTATTTGATTATTATTTTTATTATATTTATATTATTACTATAATTAGTTTAATAATAATTATAAAAAATAATAATTAATTGTTTCAGTATTGTTTGATTAATTTATTAATCTATATTTGATTCATTTTTTATTTGATTAATTTGATTATTGGTATAAATTTATTATATATGTGTAAAACACACACACACACACACACACACACACACACACACATATATATATATATATATATACAGTGGGTAATTAATGAGGAAAAAAAATTAACTTAAATGATTTTAGCAAATGGCTGCAATATAACAAAGAGTGAAAAATTTAAGGGGGTCTGAATACTTTCCGTACCCACTGTATATACACTTCTAAACATCTAAGTATTAAAACTGAGAACACAAAGCTTGTAAGAGAGTGTCTACCTGTTTTAGCACTGTGCTCAGTGGTGTTAATTGAGCCCTAGTTGGTGCACAAGTACCCGAAAGTACTGAGTGAACAGCCAAAGTAATCATGCCATTATTTTCATAAGCTTTAACTAAATTTAATAAATGACACTTGGCTAAAGAATGCAGATTTTAGGACCAAATTAATGGCTAAATTCATGTGCTATTTCTTGCCAGCATCCACAGATTTTCTGATTATTATGTATGTATTTATGTTGCTTGTCTCCTTTGAGACTGATTTATGGCTGTTTTGAAGAAACAAAACATTTCTTACCTGTTGCTGGTTCCTGCCCTCGTTTGATGAATCCTCTTGCTGTCACTTCACACTCACAGAGTTCTGCTCGCCCACCTTGCTTTCTCCTTCTCTCTCACTCTGTTTCTTTTCCCCCTCTTTCCTCCGTACTTCCCCTGTTCTCCTCTGCTAAGCAGGCTGCCTATTGGGTCTTTCCCTCTTTTCCTTGTGAAGGTCAACAATTATGTCTCCCTGCCCCGCCTTCAGCGAAAGTGGCTCAAATTAAATCGAAACATCCATCCCTTTACACCAGGATCTGTTGTCCACTGCTGTACACACTGATGCATGTAAATGGGTGTGTATCGAGGACTACAGGGCCAGTGGGATGGGGTGGAGATCAATACAGAAAGCGTGGGGTCAGAATTCTTTCCAACACCATCCTGTGCCCGATCACGCGGATCCTTGGGATACTTCATCAAAATCATGTGCTTTTTATTTAGTTTAGAACCACAGAGTACTGGACAGCTTCCCTTTTTTTTTTTTTTTTTTCATACTTGGGTGGTGTATGCCTGATTTTCTCTCAAGTAAAAAAACTTATCACGTGAGCTCCCTTATTTGGGATTGTCTGACTTTTGTGATTCTAAGTGCTCTAGGTTTTAGGTAATCTCTCTCACACTTACTTTTTCTCTCTTTCTTGTGCTTTCAAGCTTTGTGCAGAGAGCTGCAGCTGCAGAGCAGTGGTGACGAGATGTGAAAAACATGGTTCTTACTCCCATTGAAACCTATTCATCTCCCTCACACACAATTGCACATTTGCACTGTGAGGTCAGACCCATGCTTATATTTTAAACCCCAAAGGACTTCAACAGCTGGAGTAACAACATCTGTGATATATGGTGTTTTAGTATTGTAAGTCTTAAGAACTGCAGCACTCAGTCATTTACAGGTTTTAAAAGGACTTTAGTGTTGTCTTCCTCTGAGATCACTGGCAATGTCCCAGATTTGCACATATGTGCTAAATTAGAATCATACATTCGCGGGCTGTAATTGTGGTGAACTTCATTCAGGGATTGATTGGAGCTCTTAAACAGCCCAGAGATCTATAGCGGCCCATTATATCCCCACAACTTGACCCCTATATTAGCAATCCATGCACATAATAATTTATAATCAATAAATTATCAATAGATGAGAAATAATTTGCCGCACTTTCTAAGTAAACTCATTTGACACTTTGATTTGCATTTATTTTGTGTTTTTCTTTGTCCCTTTTGTTGATGAACTGTAATATGTGAAGACGTGTCTCTGGTGCTGGTCCATTTCTGTTTTTAGGAAGGTCACTTTTGTATGTTGTGAGATCTTTTGTTAGGGTGTTGTCCCTTTTCATCTCAAATCTTAAAACTCATTCAGTCAAACTGAGTGCATGACATTATGAATAATGTTTAGAATGACCTCAGTATTCAGCCACAGGCTGGTCTCTCTCAATCATCATTACATCGGTGTTATAATGGGTGAGTTTTTGCATGTGTCGTAATGGCTCTTACTGAGTACTGTACATGAGTCATTGTGATATTTACTCTGATACCTTGTGAGATAATTTAGGTCAGATTTTATGTATGGCACAACAATATATCTCTGCCAAGACTACATTATTTTAAGCAGTATCATTGTCATCTGGGGCAAACCCAAAGTTTGTTGTTAATTAAAAGTAAAAGGCTGGAAAGGGTGAAACTGGAGTACCCTTTTGGCAAGGAAATGTCTTTCCTTCCTCTTACAGCTTAAATTTATTTGCATATCAAGCTTAATTATATGATTTAAGACTTATTGTCAAGAGCTTAATGGTTTGGCGCAGAGTGAAAACAACCAAGGTTGGTCATATGTATGTTGCAAAGTTGAACTGACCGTGAGCATCTGAAGCAAATTCACTCACATTGTTCTTCTAATATTGCTAAGGTGTAATGGATTTCGTTCGGCATGTGCTTGACAGATGATTGTGTGTGTCTGATGTGTGTAGTCTTGCCATCTGGGTTGATTTTATTATGTGTGCTTACACACATTCACAGACCGACACAAATGATTGACAGATGTGCAGGCTCAGGCGCACAGTATGTGTGAATATCACAATCATTGGGGTGCAGCTTATGCTTCTTATATTGACATAAAAATTTGCATTTAATTTTTTTTTAATTCTATTACATCATGCTTAACAAACCATCAAGACTTACTCCTTGTAATTCTGCCACCCAGAACAAAAGTTTTTGGACTAGAAGCAGATGCTTATCAATGTGTCACAAACAGTTTCACCACCCAGCTTTTCCCTCTGTGTTTGAATTAATGAAGCGCCAGACTGGTAATGCAGTTGTGGTGGCCATCATGAGCATTTTGATGATGTTTATGGTGGAGGTCTGGTTGATGTAATCAGACTGAGATTCATTAGGATCTTTGCTTACCAAGCTCTTTCTCCCACCCAGAGGGCCTGACGCCAATAACCACCAAAACTTGGCAAACCCTCTGGGTAGAGAATGTGAACTCAGCAAAATATCAGAGCAGTCTCCTACTGTGTATAAGTAATCACTCCTGAAGGGTTAATCAGAGTTTTCCTGGGAAGTGGGCCAAGTAAATAAGGATAGAGCTCATTATACCTGCTCCATTCATAACAGAATGTGTGAAAATGCAGCAGGGTCAGTGCATGTAGATTTGACATACGTTAGAGGGTAAATTTAATTTATAGATTATTATGCTGCAATTATTGTGTAGTTAGTATTGTAGCCGACTGGCATAAACATGCTCTGCCTCTTTAAGACAGAAAGTCTGGCACTTTTATAATAATAATAATATTTCTCTGTATCTCTGTTCAGTGACTCTTTCTTTAGGTTACATAATTTCTCCAGTAGGTGGCGACAAAACTATTTATGAGTGAATCACTTAATCATTCACTCAACCGATTTGTTTAAACTTGCTGATTCATTCATGAACAAAACATGAGTGAGTCACTGAATCAGCCACTCAGCTGTTTCAATCAAAAACACTGATTAATTTAAGTGAATTAATTTAAGTCACTGATTTATCGTTTGATTATACTGTGGCTTTGATTGGAACTATCTTCATTGGCAGAGCAAAAATAGACAAAATAGTGTGTCTAAATATGCAAGTTACTCCGTTTAATTGCATAAAATATAAAAAAACTATATCATACTCGCAATACTCGCTGGTCTGAATATCATATCAGTCAAACAAAATGGATGTTTAGGTGGAGTACAAAAACCAAACAAAACTGAAAAGCAGTTCAGTTTCAGTCAGTTTTACACCGCGAAGGGGATAACCAGAGACAACATTTCTAGAAGAATGCCGTTTTGCTTTGTTATGAGCCTGTTTGGACCTGGGACTTAATCCTTTTTGTATATTGAAGGAAAATCTCTTAAGTGTTGCTACTGCATTGCCTACGAATGACTTTGTCAAAGCTTAACTAACAAACAAACAAATCCAAACTTTTTTAATAGGTTTATTTGGAACACGTGTTTGGTTGTTTCTTGAATATTTACTTTGGACTGATTTTTTATTGATGTACCTATTTTCTATGATATTCTTTGGGCCAGATGGATGAACTGACCTGATGGATGTTTGTGCCTCAAATATTGGAGCCTTTTGTGCTAAAAGACTCTGTTGCAGTTTCTTTTAATGCATTGTGATTGACTGATTTACATTTGAACAGCATTGTTTAATATGTGGATTTCTAGTTATTTGATTAACCAAAGAAAGCATGTATTTATTGTGCCTGTATGGCACTCAATACATATTTCATTGCCCTCATAGGCAGTTTTAACAACCACTGCTAAAATATGCTCCAGTAGGGCCACTGTTTCTGAGTCTGTTGTAGGACCATCTCTTCCTTCTTAGGTGATATGAATCTGTCTTTTGCCTCACTAATGACTTTACCATAACACAGCTATATATTATATATTAATTTCCCATGAGCCTCTAAAGCAAACTGTCTGGCTGTGTTTAGGCTGGTGTATGCACTTTAGCTATCTGAAAATGCTGTACATTTTATTATTTTGATTAAAGCAATTTATATATATAATGGCTTTGCTTTGAGATGAACAAACATTATGTGATTATAATCCTCCTGCTTCAAGCTCTTTGTGTTGTCATGGCTATGCTAATGGAGAATGTGAAGTCCAAACCAGGCTGATCTGGGGCTGCTGCTCTGCATTTGCAAAAAAGAAATAAATAAATAAAATCTTCCCAGATCCCAGAGGGAGTTACGGCATCTTGAACACATGGTCCATTAACTCGCAATCTTTTAGATATGGAGTAGTCATTTCTTTGGATTTATAGATCAAACAAGTTTTTGGGAAAATGCTTTTTTATCCAACACAAGTAGGACTTGTGACAGGGCTATTGTGCAAAAAGAGAGTTTAGTTTGAGCATTGTGTTATTTACTTTTTATTCCTTTGGACTGGTGAGAATGAGCTCTTCTGTTGAAAATGGGGTTGACTTTACTCTCTTATATGACTATCGTGTCCTACGTTTGGTTAGGACACTGTTAACCTGAGTTAACAGCATCCTGAGGCAGCCAAATATGACACTGTTAATATATCCATTTATACATTATACAAGAAACAAAAACTGCCAAGGCATGTCATTCTCTATCATTGCATCATTTCTTTAGAGGCCAATTTTGGTTTTGGCTAAACTAATTTTGCTCATGGATACTCACTGAGGGACCTGCGATTGTTTTTTATGTCACACAATAGAATGTTTGTGTCCAAAGATCGGTAGTTCAGAAGTGCTTTTCACAAAATACATACATAAACATTGTCTTATGCTCTTGGATTAATTCACAAAGTTTTTTCAGCCTTGGCAGAAGTAGTGTCCCTGACAGCATTGATAGTACTGCAGTGTATTAAGAGGGACGTTGTGAATACCGCTTTTCTTTCATGACAAAACTGCCAGACCAGAACATGCAGCAGAGCTGTGAGTTATTATATGATATGAAAATTAATTTCAGTTCTAGTTCAGTTCCATAAAATTCCAGTTAAAAGAGACAGAGGAAACTAAAACTAAACTGCTGTAGAACACAGATGAAAATAGTTACACTGTCAATATAATTTGACACCAAGGGTTTTTATTTTGATTGGAATCTTAGAACTTCATTTTTAAGCGTTTGGGGAAAATACATTGAAATCATACAAGAGGTGCCACAGTGATGGAATAATAACTTTTTTCCAGACTATAGGTAACAGACTATATAGGTACCGTTTAAAAGTTTGGGGTTGGTAAGATTTTGTAATGTTTTTGAAAAGTCTTATGTTCACCAAGCATACATTTGTGAAAAAAAAAATGGAAAAACAGTCATATTGTGAACACTTACAATATAAAATGACTTTTCTATGTTAATATATTTTAAAATGTAATTTATTGCTGCGATGGCAAAGCCAAATTGTCAGCAGCCATTTCTCCAGTCTTGAAATATTGCTAATAAGGTGATTTGGTGTTTTTGTAAAAACCTTGATGCTAAATGCCTTTACTGTCACTTTTGGTCGATTTAATGCAACCTTGCTGAACTAAAAAAAAAGAAAAAGAAAAAGAAAAAAAAAACCCTCCAAACTTTGAACAGTAGTGTGTATCCACATGTTTAACAGTTATTCTAATTATGTACTTAGAACATGTGAAGTCAAGACTAGAACAAGGTGAAAGACTTGCATCAAAATAAAATATGACTGCTCATATACAGTACATCCAGATTAAAACAGCATTAATAAATACTGTTTCATATTAAAACAGTATAAGACCATTTACAGCATTCTTCAAATTCAAAACATCAGCACCTCGAATACTGAACAGTTTATTCTGCTGTCATGCTTTCTAATGTAGGCTACTCTAAATATACATATGTGTTATAATATAATATAATATAATATATCATTGCATGCTTGTATTTTAAAGTGTTCAGAAAGCCTAAAAATGGAGAGCTGCTTAAGACATTGACTGCTTATATTAGATCAAATATAAATGTTATGGAGGACACGTAGACAGAACACCCAATCAGGGGGCAGCTTGTGATACTCCAATTTATTACCGTCCAGCCTCAGAATCTTCATACGTGAATATGATGTGGGTCCTGTTGTCCTGCAGAAACTGCTCACGTTGAACTCTGGAAGACATAACAGATCGGTTATTAGAATTTTGTTGGCACGTAGCGTTTTTTGTCACATGGTCAAACATATGTCACATGATCAAACATAGAGTCATATATTTGTTTGCTATATATATATATATATATATATATGATTCCCAGTACCATGTAAATAAGTTACAGATGTGCTGCCATTGGCACCTTCAGTGTTAGTGAGAACACAAGAGGAAACCTGTAGTGGGCAGATCTGTCTCATCTTGATTTAGATACTGATTGTGATGCTAGCATAATAGTTAGGCATCTGGGCTGTTAATGCTAAGCTTGTAGTTAGGAGTCTTAAACTGAAAGACTATGATTTATCTCTGGTGACATTAAGACTTTTCTCAGCACAAAGAATCAATATATCTGTTTACAAAGCACTTAAGGTGTGTAGCTATTTTTGTAGCTTGTTTCCACTCCCCTACCTAGAAGACCAGCAATAATACTATTATTATCAAATTTTCAGGAGATCTATGCAAAAAAAAAAAATCACAGCGTCTCCACTCTCAGACTGGAGCCTTTTGAATGGGGCTGGTCATATACATTCTCTATTACATTCTTTCCATTTGTTTTCTCAAGGTAGATCCGACAGGTTGTTTAACCTTTTCCTAACCTCCACTCCAAGGTTATAATATACCAGTATACCAGTTTTACCATTTTCAATAGTAGCTTGTTAATTATTGGAATATAGTGCTTTACTTTGAGCTGGTAAACCACTATTAATGCCACTATTAATCAATACATTCTCTTTTACATTCTTTCCATTTGTTTTCTGAAGGTAGATCTGACAGTATGTTTAACTTTTTCCTAACCTCCACTTCTAGGTTATAATATACCATTCATCTGTTCTGTAATTTTTAATAGTGGCTTGTGAATAATTAGAATATTATACTTAATTTTGAGCTGGTAAACCACTGTTATTGGCATGAGATTTTGTTGTGTGGTTCAAAGCATGAATCATGACCATTGCTTGAAAAAAAAAGAAAGTCTGCTGAAGTCTTTGCTGTCCACCAGAGGCACAGCTCTTGTAACTAAGCTCGGCGTGCTGCTGAGGAGGAGGGGGAGAGAACAGAGCGTGCTTTTAGCACATGTGGATTCCTTTTGGAGTATTCACAGATGTTCTCAAACCTTCCTTCTTTCTTCTCTCCATCCTTCTCTTTCAGCTAACCTACTTTTTCGAGTCAACTTTTGTCTTTCCAGGATGTGTCTGTCTGCAAACATGTTGTGACAAACACATTAGAGAGCGGGAAAGGGGGGAAAAGGAGAGTAAGGAAGAAAAGAATGTTATTTCTCTTCTAAAATCCTGTCACATTTTCCGTCATTTTTCCCATGGCCCATCCGGGTCTGAAAGTTGATTCTCTCGTGTCAGGGATTACTTCATCAGCCTGAGAACACAGCCTCATTCTTTAAGACCGTTGATCAGGACACAAACATTTGAGCAGTTCTCAGTTAAGCGTTTGGCAAGCTTACAGATTTGTGTTTAGCATTCCAGGAAGATTTGTGAAGGATTTAAATGTTTCTTAAATTTCAGTTCTGTTCTAGAATTTGAATTTAATTTGAATTTGCAAATGCTGTAGAATGCAGAATTGTCATTTGAATTTAAGTATAATTAAAATAAAGTGAAATTCAAGCCTTGTCTAAAAGTTTTGAAAGCTGAAAAAAGTTGTATTGACCTTTTCTGTTTGACCTCATCTGTTTGAAATACTTATTTATATTTAATGAATGTATACACCAAGATAGATGAACACTTTGTTCCCAGGAATTCCACTTTCTTTAATATCACTTCAAATTCCAAAAGTCCAGTGTTTCAATTCAAATTCACATAATGCTAGTTCTCAAATGATAATGAAATTGTGTAGTTTGCCACATTGAAGTGATTTTGTGGATCAAAACCAATCCATGGTTTCCTGAAGTCTGCCAAGCAGTGCTTTATTTCCACTATAAACATCTTGTCTCTTGAAAACCTGCAGTAAGATTTAAGTGTCATATTCTCTCCAAGTTCTGTTGGAGCAATCTGCTGAATGTTTTGTTAATGTAACATCAGCACGAGAATGTCTAAAAAATAAGGTTCTCTGTCTTGTGTCTTTTCACAGTTATTCTGTCATTAAACTCGGCATGAAACGCTCTCATGGACTGAGAATTTTCCTGTGTCACATTGAAATTTAGCAGTGCTGTTTTCTCTTCAGTGCAGTGCTAAAGAATAAACCTCAGTGCTTTTGTATGTGTAAAATCAAGAACCTAGCAACAACTCACCTTGGATATCATTAACCTCAAGGTAGAGGTACTGAAGGGTGGTGGGAACTGTTGGGATTTCTGTCAGCTGATTATACGAAAGATCCAGCTCTACCAGAGATGTGAGGTTAAATGCACCAGGGTCAAGCCCTTCATTCCTCAATTTGTTGTGTCCGAGCCGTAGATAACGGAGTCCATTAAAACCATGAAGGCTGTTTCCGGTCAGGCCAGTCAGAGAGTTGTTGGAGAGGTAAAGTTGCTGGACAGATGGAGGCAGATGTTTGGGGAAAGTCTCCAGGAGGTTGTGACTAAGATCCAGGAGGTTGAGGACTCCAAGACCTGGTGAAGAACATGACAGATAGACTTAACACAAGAGTTGATTAACTTTGTTTATTTTTAACTTAATACTTCCTGATGAATTATATAGAGATGCACAATATATCGGTCCGTGTATCGGTTATCAGATTAGATCATTAGAGATTTATTGTATTTTATTTATTTATTTATTTATTTATTTATTTATCAGTGTCGGTTGATTTTGGATATTATGCATTCTCAGTTCCTCTTTTTTTACATTCAGATTACATTTGCCACCATTTAAGCCTCAGTTAAAGCTAATCTTTAAAATGTAATAATACTTTTAAATGTAATCATTGGCAAATCTCAAAATATTAATTTTATACTGTCAATTTATAATGTGAAGCCCAAATTCACTTGTAGCATTTAGAACGATTTTAGTTTTTAGTATTTAATTTGAAAAACATTTAGACAAATACATTGTCTAAACCATTTATCAGTTATCGGCCATAAAAAGTAAATACTGGTTTATTGGTACCAGTCAGAATTTTAATATCAGTGCATCTCTAGATTTATCTTTTGAAAATGTGTTGCAAAAAAATATAAAAACCAATGCATACCTTTTAAGTCACTCTCTACAATAGTCTTCAGACGATTACCTTGTAACAGAAGTAATGTTAAATTTTCCAGATTTTGTAAAGCACCTGCGGAAATCTTTTCGATGTGATTATATGCAAGTCGCAGCTGCTTAAGTCCACTAGGCAGTCCGACTGGCACCCTTGTCAGGTTATTATTATTTATGAAAAGATTTACCAAGCAGGTCAGATTGGAGAACAACACATTATCGAGTTGCTCACTCAGTAGCTGATTGTGATCCAAGATCAACCAGCGCAAGTTGGTGGCATTGGCGAACGCTTTGGTTCCAAGGATAGTAATGTTATTCCCTTGGAGAAACAGGTACTGTGTGCGGGACGGAAGGCCAGAGGGAAGCTGGATAAGGCCCCTGTGGTCACAATAAAGGGCTGTTGGCCACTGGATAGGGCAATCACACTCTAAAGGACAACTTTGTGTGTTCACAGCACGAAACCAGCCGGGATCCATCCGATCTTTCAAAGTCAACACACTCGGCTCTCCCAAAAAACGGTTGATCCAGAGTGGTACACCTCCATAGTCCAAGTCCAGCGTGAAGGCCCAAGTCGTCCCACACACTGAGAGTAACAAGTAAATTGAGCTGATATCCATTCGTCCACCTGCCTAAATGAAACAGAAACAGCGTATAACTTTGAACCCTTGATGAAGTTTATTTTTCAAACTACTCATGAAGCTTTTCTTCTAATTGCAATAACTAAAAGCTTTCACACGTACTGCTTAGAGAAAGATATATATAAAACAATGGCTTTTATGTAAGTTACAGCAGCAGAGCTTTTGCTTTCTTGCTTATTTAATTATAATATTGTTCCAAATATGACTTCATGTCTAAATAATCTCTATTTCGCTATATCAATTTGCAAGAGGCTAAAAATGCTAGTTTCCAAAGATTTTCTTCCATTCTCTTTCGTCACGTTGCAAACACATGCATCATCTACATATGCGAGAGGAATGTGCATACCTTTTGCCTCTCTTCCCCGACCAATTTCAGTTAGAAGAGCCTCTGAACGGTAGATTTGTCGAGATTATCTCTGTAGACGTTTAAACGGGGCAACCTGAAGAGCTTTACCCGGCTACTGAAACATTCCTCACTCAGCGATGGCCTTTTCTTCCATACAGCTTATTCTCACTCCTTTTTTTCCAACCTGTCTCGGAAGCTTATGGTTGGAGTCTAACAGCTGCACAACATTTGTTAGAAACATGTGTGCTGGCAGAGTAGAAAGGGCAATCTTTACAGACAAAGCTGATGTGATTTAAAATCTTTTAAACTTGGTACCATCACATAATGTGTGGATAGAAATCCTGTTGTTTATTTAATGTGACTTACTCCTCCAGAGCTTGATTTTGAGTAATATACAACTGATGTTGAATCATATGTTAATGCTTATGCAAACCATATACTGTTACATAAACAGCCTCAGGCCACTGACTGATGATCTGTAATATCACGTCATTGAGCCTGTGAGAAAGGGGAGTATGTTTGAAGGCGGTATATTTTCTCTTTACAGACATGCCCTGCACAGCAGTCAGCTCTGGAACATCTAGCACAGAGAGCAATGGTTACATTCAGACAGCTGGAGGGGGCCTGGGGAGCCAAACAGACCCTGTTCGAGTAGGAGAGAAGAAAGGAGAGAGAGAGAGAGAGAGAGAGAGAGAGAGAGAGAGAGGTTTAGTTAAGATAGCTTGAGCTCAACACTTCAAAGCTCTTCCACAGGGATGAGACAGTGTTTAGGTCTATGAAGCTCTGTAAAGTCAGAGTGCCCCCTAGCACTCAAATCAACCATAACAATCACAAAAGCAAGGTTATGTTATTATTTGATGTAACATTATTTTATACTTAATGCTTTAAAATAATAATTTTCATTTATTAAACAATTACTTTGTTTAATATATAATTTTAAAAGCTCTCTATGTTTTTTATTGAAAGAAAAAAAAAGAAAAAAGCACAATGTAACCATTTTTACACTGTCTATTTTATTTTTTTATTTTTTTTATTTTTTATTATTGAATATAGTAACTGAAGGCAGTCGTGGCTTAATGGTTAGAAAGTCAGACTTGTAACCCAAAGGTCGCGGGATTGAGTCTCTATTGTAGGTGGGGGGAGTGAATGTACAGCGCTCTCTTCCATCCTCAATACCACGACTGAGTTGAGACCCTTGAGCAAGGCACCAAACCCCCAACTGCTCCCTGGGCGTAAATGCAGAGTACAAATTCCGAGTATGGGACACCATACACGTCACTTTCACTGAAAATGTCATATGGACCACAGTAATAGTTTACACAAAATGTTGATTCATATTTCACCGCTTTCAGGAATAATGTTTTCAATTGTAAATTCTCAAGAAAAAGTTTTTAAATCATCAGCCATAATTTTGGTCATAACTTATATAATGTATAATATTATTATTGTTCTGTATGCTTTTTAAATTTCTTAATGCAAACATAACCACCAAAATGTTAACATCTAACATTGTTTAAAAAATGTACAAATTAAATTTCAGTACATAAAAATATATATTTTTAAATGATATATAAAAATTGTTTAAATCATTAGGAGTAATTTTATTGGCAAACTATTCAGTTATACTCAACTTTGTTTAGGATACCAAAGTGAACCTGGTGTGTCATTGACCCATATGCAGGATTTGATACCCCTTCCTTGAGTCCTTTGAATTTTCTTTGCAGGCTAGTTTGCAGTAGTTTTTGATAAACACTGACTTAACTCTGAAAGTATTGCTTTGAGCCTGAGCTGGATTGTTTTTGAAGGGGCGTTTATGTTATTCTCTTCCCTGAAACACTGTAGACTGCCATTGACTGTCAGATTTCTTTTCCATTTAAACAGAAGGAAATGAAGAAAACTTCCAGTGCTTTTTGGAATTTTACTTTGTAACCCAGCAGGCAGTGCAGACTGACTGCAAAAAAAAAAAAAAAAAGGTTCT
>NW_015555883.1:1236011-1284143 GCF_001515605.1 Sinocyclocheilus anshuiensis
CCGACAGACTCCAAAAAAAAAAAAAAAAAGTTTCTTCACATCCAATGATACAGCATAGAGGATCCACCTAATTACCATAACTGCAGTGCTTGGAATGAAACAATTGAATCCAATCTTGTTGTTAAATTATGTAGGGTTAAAATAATCAATGTCTGGATCTCATTCAGTATATTTAGGGTTATGCATCCATAATTCCTTACACTAATCTTCTTAATTCATCTCCTCACTCTTCTCAATGTTTTCTTCACAAGTTTGCATACAATTTCCAGTCAGCATAAATTCTATTTACACTGACAACCAGTCAAAATACTGCTTACATGTGTACAGTGTAGTTTGTGTTTGTATTTTCATAAGCATGCTCCAGTCGGGTGTGCTGTTTCTCTCTTGGCACGTTATGACCAAAGTCTTTGTGGATATTTTGTGGTTAGCAGACTGCCATGGCAAAGTCATGCCAAGCCAATGGCACAGGACAGGCAAGCTGGAGGAGATGTTACAGAGCGGGTATGAGGGTCAATATTTCTGTTTCCTTACATTTCAGAGCTAATGCATGCAAGCACGAATGCCATACTGTTTATAAGCGATAAGTAAATAAGTAAAGATAATAAGCCTTGTTTCATGGATCTATACTGCATATGTTTAAAAGCTTTGATGAAGCCTGTTGATTAACTCAAGTCTTAATGATTGGTTATGATCAGTTATTTCCTTTCGAAATCGTCTGCCTCTGAATATGACTCATACAGGTGCATCTCAATAAATTAGAATGTCGTGGAAAAGTTAATTTATTTCAGTAATTCAACTCAAATTGTGATTGAATTTATTTAATACATGAGTTTCACAATTTAAGTTGAATTACTGAAATAAATGAACTTTTCCATGACATTCTAATTTATTGAGATGCACCTGTATTGGCTGCAAAATCACATGCTATTCTAGTCTAAACTGATTCCTAGAGGGCACCATATCTCAAACTATCCTCACTACTATGAGTTCTGATCAAATCAAATCATTATAATGGTTTGACTAATTCCAAAATAAGCTTTAGGTTTACTAGTGTGTACGTTGGAATGTTAATTTATTATCTGCTGAATTATTGCTACTAGAATAATAGTAAATTCATCAAAACTATGAAATAACACAAATTAATGCATTTTTATGTCCCAGGGTAGATTTTTATTGAAAGTAACAGATTTCAGCTTCTTCTTTGTTGTATGACTTTAAAAATGAAAAGATCACATTAAAACTGTCATACTGTCATAATTTATCTTTGCTATTTTTGTATTATGTATAGTATAGTGTTTTTGCATTGTATAGATTATTACATTTTTAGATGATAAACTATGATAAACTAAACCGAGTAAAATATAATACATTTTACATGAATAAGCATTCTTTGTTGTTTAAAAATGATACATTTTTACACTAATTACATGGTGTAAGTTCCATTACAACTAACAAATTTGACCCTAATAAAGTTCTGTTCTTGGTTGCATAAAGACAGCAGTGTGAGTGAAGAACATGCTTGAGATAAAATATAAGATGTGAAAAAACAAAGACAAATCATGGTAAAATATAATTTTATAGTGTGCTACTACTATCCAGCTGTATTTTTTGTGCGTGTCAGATTATGCTGAATTGTGCGGAAATATTTTCAATTTGCTTGTATTTAGAATTTAAAATTTAAAAAGCTAGCAATGCTAGAAAATTCATTTAAAACCTGTATGCATTACTTCTTTTCTTTTCTTTTAACATGAGGCAATTACTTCCATTGCATGGACAAAAAAAACAGACATCTAAATAGCTCTCTATATCTAAATATTTATTATGTTCTGTCATCTTTATTTTCTGCAGAAGAAAAAAAGTCATACAGTTTTGGAACGAGGGTGAGCAAATGATGACAGAGTTCAGGGGCTTACAGCTGTATATATTAGAATCATAGAATCATTTAGAATCAGACATCTATAGAATGGTCTTAATTCCAGCAGAATAACTTGCTCTACTTGATCACTAATTGCTTCAGTCTTCATTTATCACTCAAGATAATGTAAGAAAGCATGTTTCGCAGTTATTCAGGTCACCTCTGTTGGCTGACCTCTGTGTGCTGAAACACAAATCACATATTCTAAAGTTCAAAGAGCCTAAGTCACGGCTGGAGAGAGATCAGCAGGAGTGGGGACAGGGGTGGCAGGAATTTAAAATGTTTCCTGATGCTGAGTTCACCTCCCCCTGAGATCAGACCTTGTGCATTCTGGAGACAGTCAGGCTATTTGCAGCTACAGTACGGAAAACAATATGTTACAGGGCTAAAGTGATCCAGTCATCTATGCATCCAAATAGTGTTCAGAATGAAGAGGTTATGGGGGGGGGTGAGGAATTCTTATGTTGTTTTAATGTATATAACCAGAATTTTCTTTCACAATCAATGCCAAAATGTCTAGCTAAAGTTGTTTTATAGGTCATCAGGTGTGTTTAGTTATTATATCAGCTAGTTCAGATTCAGATTCAGCTTTATTGTCACTGTGCAGAGTACAAGTACAGAGCCAATGAAATGCAGTTAGCATCTAACCAGAAGTGCAAATAACAGAGTATATAATAAATATAGATTATGTGTATATACATTAAGCTTTATGACATATAGTGCAAGTTATGAGGTAGGAGGGCAGAGACCAGCTCAATGCAAATGACTGTACATACAACATAGGGTGCAAGGAAAGTGTAAACAGAAGGTGTATTATACAGCGAGTATAAACAGCAGGTGCATTATACAGTGAGGCACGTAAATAGCATATGTTTATATATGACCAATGACCATTACAGTGCAAACGGCATCCGGAGGTAGAAATGTGCAAGGAAATGTGCAAAATAAAGAGGGAATAATAAGAACATTGTGAGTGAGTGCAGACAGGTTAATGTTCTGAACCATTTATTTTTATTTTTTTTAAGTTAAGCATTAGGTGGTCCATCTAGGATATAGTGTCCAGCGCCTGAGATTGGAGTTCAGTAGGCTGACCGCTGAGGGAAAGAAACTGTTCCTGAGTCTGCTGGTGCGAGTGGTCCTTCTTAGTCCGCCGGTGATCAACAATCAGCTCTTTGGTCTTCTGGGTGTTGAGTGCAAGGTTATTGTTGGCACACCACGTTGCTAGATGCTGAACCTCGTCCCTATAGGCCGTCTCATCATTGCCGCTGATCAGGCCTACCACCGTGGTGTCATCTGCAAACTTGATTATGGAGTTAGAGCCATGCACAGGTATGCAGTCGTGGGTGAAAAGGGAGTAGAGGATTGGGCTCAGCACACAGCCCTGTGGTACCCCAGTGTTTAAAGTGAGGACGGAGGAGGTGTGGTTACTGATCCTAACAGACTGTGGTCTGTTGGTGAGAAAGTCCAGGGTCCAGTTACAGAGGGAGGGGCTGATGCCAAGATCACAGAGCTTGGAGATCAGCTTGGATGGGATCACAGTATTGAAGGCGGAACTGAAATCAATGAATAGCATCCTGACATATGTGTTGGTTCTGTCCAGGTGCGTCAAGGCAGAGTGGAGAGCTGAGGCGATGGCATCCTCAGTTGACCTGTTGGATTTGTAGGCGAACTGGTATGGGTCCAGTGTTGGGGGCAAGCATGTTTTCAGGTGGGAGAGGACCAGTCTCTCAAAACACATTGCAATAGTTAAGCAATTTACAGAATTAGACTGACATAAACTTGTTAAAAAGACACACTTTAGCATACTTTAAATTAAAAGAGCACTTATCAGAGAAATATGCTATAGTCATGTAATGTTTTGGGGCATGTAATTGCATGTTAATTGCAATTAAATTAAATGAAAATATATTAATAATATATGGTTCAAATTTAGATTAAATGCAATTAGTTGAACTTTGGATTGCTTTTTTGACCTACTTATGTAATACTTAAGAACATCTTCATATATAATGTTTAACTACTTGTATAGTCTTTGAAATATGGTTATAAATAAATAAAATAATCTTTAATTCAAACTTTTATATCATATATATAAATATATGTAATTACATATTTGTAATGTAGATTGCAATTTAGTAATAATCATTAATGTTATTAGTATTAAATCAAATTAAGTTATGACTGATTACTTCAGTAACTTTCAAAACTGTTTTTGGAAGGTTGACAAAAATGTTTTAAATGTTGTGACTGATTGGTACATTAAAGCAAACCAGCTACACGAAGTAGCCAAAACATGCACAATTCACACTTATACCCATCCACACACAGTAAATAAAAATGGAGGCTCACTCAAAACCTGTGGTTGTGATTCAGACCTGGAGCTGTCAGAACATGAAGCTGTCTGGCTTTGTGTCTTGTGTCGAGTCCAAAGCCCCAGCACCTCTAGCGTGCCACAGACCTACTAACCAAAAACCAGCTGGCTGCAACCAACCATCAAAGACCACAAAGAGAGGCCTCTCAGGAGATGGAGGACCTGACATTCCTCAGGATGAGTGCCTGGAGATATGATACTCAAAAAAGATATGAAACACACAAGAGATCGAATGGTAGACTGTTTAATATTGGCCACTGCTGTCAGGTAAATGACTTGAGTCAGTCAGTCTGCATCTAGAGAAAATGTGTTGAATATGTATGGAACACGTATGTTGTGCCTCAGAGGTAAGAAGAGTCTGTAGAGTTGTATACAGCTCCCTCGTGCACTGTTGATAGTTTGGTCAGTCTCTCAGTAAGGGCCGCATTCTGCTTAATGAGAAAAGCTTGATGTATGCAGAAGCAGATGTCCCTAACATGTTCCACAGCTGGGAGTGATTGAGGCCAGCCACTCAATGCTGGTGAAAAATGGACTTGGGATGGAGAAAGGCAAGTCTTCTGTAATTGGACAGGGTTTGAGAGGGGGCTTCGGAGGGTGGAGGCAAAAAAAGCTTGTAGGGGAGAAGGGGTAATTGCATTCTTTGCCAAAGCCACTTTATATTGCTACAAGGACTCGCAGTGAGACAGAGAAGGCAGTGCCTTTGTTGATCAGGTAGGTGTGATGCTCAGATTTTCTACTGTCAACATGTTAGTGGAAGGTTTATTTATTCTGGTCTTATTTTGCATCTCTGCATCAATGGAGACTTGTTGAAATTTTCCTCTTTGGAATTGGTAACGAAGTGGAACAAGCTCACAGCTTGAATACAAGTTGTGTTGCTATGTTGTTGAGATTTGGTCTTGAACATATTCTTTGCAGGAATATGGTTAAATGTTTGTTGTTCTTATGGTTTTCATTCCCCCCTTTTCAAACAGTTGTTACTGAATGTACTGTATATATGAATAAATTAAATGCCTGGGTTTCCTACCTGACATATATGTACTCTGGATCAGTTCATTTTTATACTGTAGCTTTATTATTAATTTTTATCATGCATAAGTAACCATTTTTGTCTGATCTGCAATAATTTCAGTATTTTATTTTTTATCTAGACCTTTCCCTGCTGCAAAACAGTTTTGAAGCAATCAAAACTGACTTTGGTCCTCTAGCCTGATCTGATTTGCTAGTTTTAGATGGATTTTGGGCATCTGGAAGGCCAGCTAGCCACCCGCTTGAAAAATCTGCTTAAACAAAGATGGTTTGTCTTGGCTATTTTACCAATAGCCTGGTGATGGTGTATTTACTGGTTTAGCTGGCCTTACAATGACTAAAACTTTTAAAACCAGACAGACTTTACTTGAAGGGCAGCTATAGCAAGAAAAATAGCTTAGGCTGTTTTATTTTCAGCAGGGCATCCAGTTTAACCAGCTAGCCATCAGCTTATATGGGCTGGGCTGGGTGGGCAGCTAGCCCAGCTTAAACCAGATAAGATCAGCAATCCTTCTAAGGCTGTTTTTTTGTCAGTAATTAAGCATTTTTAATTAATCCTACAAATATTAAAAGTGTTCTTTCTGTCTGCAGCTGTCAAGTCTCTTGCCAGTGACAATGCGGCTAATCGCTTTCCTGCTGTTGGGACTTCTAAAGTTCTCACTGGCTCAGGACAGAGATCCTTTCCAGTGGCTTTCTTCCCTGCACAGCCGTGGATACGCCTCTCTGCAGGCCGACAACACTGGAGGAGAATGTCCTGAGGAGTGCGACTGTCCTCCAACCTTCCCAATCGCCATGTACTGTGACAACCGCAACATGAAACAAATGCCTTACATCCCATCCCGGATGAAGTATGTGTACCTGCAACACAATCAGATCACCTCTGTTCCAGATAATGCTTTTGGAAATGCCAGCAACCTTGTGTGGGTTATGTTGCATGAGAATCATATTAACTCAGTGGGCAAGCAAGCGTTTGCTAAACTGGTGAACTTGGATCGCCTGTACCTGAACAACAACAACCTAACTGAGGTGCCGTCCGACCTGCCTCGCTCACTACGTGACCTTCGTCTTAATCACAATACAATCGCCATACTTTGACCATACTTTTGCTCCATAACAACGTTCTCCAGGATATTGGTGGTGGCCTGAAAGGTCTGAACTCTGTTGGATGTGAGCAGTAACCAGCTCAAGAAGGTTCCTAATGGTCTCCCTGAGATGCTGCACCAGCTCTACCTCGAGTCCAACTCCATCGAAGCAGTTCCAGAGAACTTCCTCAGCCAGTTCACCAACCTACAGTATATCCGTATTTCTCACAATGATCTCACAAACAAAGGCATTCCTCAAAACACTTTTAACAACAGCGGTCTGGTGGAGCTGGATTTGTCCTTCAACAAGTTGGTGAGCATTCCTGTTGTTAGTACTAATCTGCAACATCTTTATCTACAGGCCAATCAGATCAAAGGTACAGCACTTCTACATATTTTTTAACACTTGAATAAGTTCACCTTTATTTATTTTTGTTAATTTACTTAAAAAGTAATTATTTCAGCCTTATGTTATAATTAGGTTTATAAAATTATGAAATAAGTAAACAAATATGTAAACATCATTTTCTTTAAATACATTTTTAATAATTAAAAATAAAAATGTAAAAATGGAAAGTTATATAAATAAGTAATACAAAAGCAATATAACGATATAATTGGTGATATGAAAGTGGAAAACATTAGAATATCATTTCATATTAAGACTGAATTTAATATTAAATTGAATTAAGTTTAATTAGGTAATTAATTTTAAATGTTTTATTTAATACTAATTTTTTTGTTTTGTTTTGTTGTTTTTCATTTAAATTTGAGATGTATTTATTTATTTATTTTTAAATAACATTTAGTGAGTTTTATAGTTACAAACAATATAAAAACAAAACAATAATTTAAGCATATATTTTGATATATTCTCTTATCACTTATTTTGTTTCTTGTGTAAATGTATCTTGTTTAAGGATGTTGGATATTTTTCATATTTTATATATTAAATATTTTTTTTTTTAAGGCTAAACTTTGATTAAAAAAAAAAAAAGATTAAGAAAATTATTTCTTCCAGTGTAGTTTATGCTGGGTACACACTAAAAGATGTTTAAAATCTTATAAGATCTTCAAAATGTGAGAGACCACAAACATGAGGACAAAAAATCCTAGATTTAACCATTTTGCTCCTATAGTGTGTGGTGTGCCGCGATGCTCCCCCCACACATCAGGATTTCAGGATTCGCAATCGGGGCGCCTCCGACGTTCTTCCGAGCAGATTCAGTCACTCTCAACACACCTCACACCACAGGAAAATCTGATAAGATAATCTTTAGAACCACCAAGATAATCGGGACATTACCTAGGATTGTCGGAAAGGGGAGAAATCGGCCCAAAATCAGCCCTATTATCTTGTGGTGTGTACCCAGCATTAGTGAAACAGTCTTAACCATAGGTCTTCAACCCTGCTCCTGGGCCCACTGTCCTGCAAAGTTTATTTCCAACCTGCTTCAGCACAACTGGCATGTGACTTTTCAACTGATCTTGAAGTCCTTGATTAGCTGGTTCAGGTGTGTTTGATTAGGGTTGGAGCTGAACTCTGCAGGACATTGGGTCCCCAGGAGCAGGGTTGAAGACCTATGATCTTAACTATTCTCATCCAGTGATTGTTCCCATGCCAGACATGTTGAAATTGCATATAAAACTTGTTTTCCATTCTTTTCAGAGTTTACATTGGGCAGTTTCTGCAGTGTGGTGGATGTCATGAACTTCTCCAAGCTGAGAGTCTTGAGGCTGGAAGGAAATGAGATCAGTGCTGGAGACATGCCCTCTGAAGCTGCCCTATGCCTCCGTCTGGCTACTGATATTGCAGTGTAATGGCAGTGACCAATCAGCAGGGGGCTCTTTTGTTTTCCTCTAACATTATTATATCAGAGTGGCATGACTTTGCATTGATGTACATTTTTATTGTAGGGAAATTTATAGTGCCTTGGGATTTTGTATGAGAGGAATATAATTTCCTGTGGACTTTAGAGAGAAGTATAAATACTGAAATGGGGGGAAAAGGAAATTGAGGGATTTAGATAGGAAATGGAGATCCTCTGTGAGTATGTGAAGCCTAATAATGCCTTTCTGTGCTTTTACTCTGTGTTTGTGTGCTTGTCTGTTGGTTAGATGACACTGTTGGCAGCGCAAAAATCAGCATTGCCGTTTGCTGTTTGTTTGATGCACATTTGATTTACTTTAGGTTTGTGGATTCATGTCTCTTCAGGAACAATGCTGTATTTATTCTACATGTGAGACAGAAGAGCTGAGAACAGAAAGGTCTTACTTGACTACATCCATCTTACTTGTATAATGTATTATCTGATATAATATCAGAAGAACAGAAAGATCTTACTTGACTACATCCATCTAACTTGTATAATGTATTATCTTATATAATATCAGAAGAACAGAAACATCTTACTTGACTACATCTAACTCATTTTATAATGTTATCTGATATGATGTCATCATCAGAAAATTTAATAAAAACTTGTTAAAATCCATAATCTTCCATTCACATCTGAAAGAGGTGAAAGAAAAACTTTGAATTGTTGTGTTTTAAGAGCAATATTTTGCATGTGGTATAAAAAATGGCTGGTTTTTAAACATGCCTGTAGACCTTTCGTGTGTGTGTGTGTGTGTGTGTGTGTGTGTGTGTGTGTGTGTGTGTGTGTGTGTGTGTGTGTTTCCCCCAACACTGTATATATATATATATATATATATATATATGTGTGTGTGTGTGTGTGTGTGTGTGATGTATTAACTGCTTTTATGTGAGTATAATACATATGCAAACAAATCATATTCTCTAGTTCTCTGTGACAACATTCATATCTTTAAATCTAAATTGGCTCTGGTTAATGCCAACATAGAAAAAATATATATTTCTATTATAGAAATCACAGAACACAAGCTGCTAATTTACTTTGTTACTGATATCATATAACACAATCTCTGAAGTTACCCTTAAGTCAACAATCATGTTTTGACAGATATGTTTCTTAATCATTACTTAATATCAAGTTATTGCTATTAAATCTTAATTAGATGTTGGCACGTCTATGCTGATAGAGTATTGATACACACAGAACATTTAGACAGATTGAGGACTGAATCAAGGAAGCAACCTTCAAAGAAAACTGACAGTTGGGAGAATGTGGCTTTTGAATCAGATACATATTAAAGTAATTCAATTTGCAAGTCATGTGTTATTAACCTGCAAGTCTTATTTTCACATTGCACAGATTTGAGAACATGTTTTGACCTTGATGCTGGGTTTTGTTTTGTTTTTTGTTTTGTTTTATGAAAGCTTTTTTTTTTTTGAGAGTCACCATGTATTTGTGACAATAGGACTATGACATGACTTCAGTAAGCGTGTAACAGGGAGTATTTCATCCCGCAACTGTTTGAATGTGGTGAATGCAGGTGACACTGTTATCAGTGTCTTCATTTGTAATATTTCTACTTTCTCAAAACTCAGGACACAAACATCCTGAATGCAAATTATATTAAGAGTATATATTTTTTTATCAAAGTCACCAGGACACTGTGTATTGGAAACTTGTCAGTAAGGTGCTGTTTCACTTTGACAACCAACTTGTTTGACTTGTTAGAGATAGAAAACTCAAAGAAATAACCTGAATTTTTCCTTGCATGGCTCCCTGAACAATTAAAATTATACCACCTCTGTCAAATGAACTATAAATACATCCTTATCACCACTTTTTGCCTCAAGCAAACTTTTCATTTATTTGAACCCTTCCCTCTAAAACAGACACAGCCTTTGAGGGGCTACTGTTTGTTTCCTTTACCTGTAATTACCTGATAAGCACTTTAATGACAGTCAAAACAATTCTGGGAAATAACATCAGACTGTGGCAAACAACTCATGACCTATATCTCACAACTGGTTCGTGTGTAAAATTTATTCACTTTGGAATTTCTCAGGTGACTGATACCTAGTGATTACTAAATTAGCCCAGTTATTGCTATTGTTAAAAAAGCTGTACACACTATGTAATATTATAGATATACCATATATTTAGACACAAAAACATCCTATTAATAAATCAAGCTCAAATAAAAATATTGATTTATAATTCATGATACTTCCAACATAGTAAATGTAAATGCAAACCGAGATTATAATTAGTATCTGTAATGTGTATGAAGACTCCAAATGGGGTGTATGTGAACGACAGTATATAAGACTACCGTGTACAGTTTTTCCTCAAGTTCACTGTCAGGTGTATCCATCATTTCACCTGTCGCTCTTGAGACTGTGCTGAAGAATGAGGAAATACAGCTTGAACAACATTACAGGAGTACTATTCAAAAACTCCGTTGCAGCTGAGCAGGTAACCAACAATTATGTTCACATCAGTTTTTTTATTTCTTCGCACATTTTGATAATAATCAAAAAAAGAAAGAAAGAAAGCAGGACCAACTGAAGACTTTTTTATGTGATGTGATTTGCAATGAGTATTATGTGTTTATTTTTCTTTTTTTTGCAGGATAACAATGAATCTAACAAGCCAGATCCTCATGTTGGGCAGGAAGATGAGAACACTGAAAGGGGAAACTGGAGCAGCAAAAGAGAGTACATGCTGTCTATGATCGGCTATGCAGTTGGTCTTGGAAATGTGTGGAGATTTCCCTACTTGGCTTACAAACATGGGGGAGGTACAGTAAGATGACTTTTAATATTATTTCTGACAATAATGTGTTAAATTAATGTCTTTTTCATACTTTTTTATATTCGTATAATAGAGGAGCAAGAATGTAAAAGTAGGCAAGAAAATGGGCAATGTATTTGACTTTTCCTTCATAACTCATTTATATGAACACAAAATCATTTTTAAAGAAAAATTCTATTTAAAAGTTATATTTCACTCTGTTTTGAATACTGCATCTTTTTAACAATTTAAGGGGCCTTCCTCATCCCCTACACTATCATGCTGGCTGTTGCTGGCCTTCCTTTGTTCTTCATGGAGAGTTCCTTTGGACAGTTCTGCAGCCAAGGCCCCATCAATGTGTGGAAATCTGTGCCTATACTGCAAGGTAACATTGAACATATTCAACCTTAAAATTGGTCGATCTAAAAGTTACAGAGGAAATTCTTAAAAATACACTGTGGATTCACATTAAGGTCCACCAATGTGGTAAATGCCTTGAGGCTAATTCATAAATGTATTAAACCAACCTTGAGACATGCTAAGGACAAATAGCCCTTCGACAGAGTTAACATGCAGACTGCATACTGAAATTTGCCCTCAGGACCTTTACATTAGTTTTTAAGGGGGCTTGTGGGCACTAAAAAACCCAACATGTGCAAATCAAGTTCACACTTATTTAAGCAAATTGATTCAAAAGTTTGGCTTTTATACTTTAAACATATATATTTTTTTTATGTGATTTTTTGTAGGTGTTGGCATCACAATGATGCTGGTTAGCACTTTTGTGGCAATCTACTATAATGGGATCATTGCATATAGTATCTACTACCTTTTTGCATCTTTTCAATATCCTCTCCCTTGGAGTGTCAAGGACTGCAACTCAACAGGTTTGTTATGTAGACCGTTTCTCTTTTAAAGAGGCCCATGATTCAGTGTCAGACATTCCATGATTTTTTGCTCAGATAATGAAAGTATTAGGATTTTTCTAGATGAACTGGCTTGCAAGGGAAATTTGCCTTTCACACATAAACCTGTAATAATAATAATAATAATAATAATAATATCTAATGGGAACTTCCTCACAGCTCTGTGCTTAAAATTATAAGAGTTTAAACTAGTTCTTTATAGATCAAACTATTGTTTTATATGTTCAAAGTGTATTTCACAGCTACTTTCCCATACATCGTTCTTTTTATCCTACTGATACGTGGTGCGACTCTGGAGGGAGCAAAAGATGGCATTGAGTTCTATATCGGTTCAAAGTCCAACCTCACTAAACTGACTGATGCTGAGGTCTGTAAAGATCTAAATACAACAGTCTAACCTTACCGTTTATAATCACAGGAATACACCAATATCAGACAGCTAATGTAGCCCGTTTTTACCGTAGGTTTGGAAGGATGCAGCTACTCAGATCTTCTTTTCTCTCTCTATTGCCTGGGGTGGTTTGATGGCTCTGTCCTCTTACAATAAGTTTTACAACAACTGCTACCAAGACTCCATTATAGTGTGTGTTACAAACTGTGGCACCAGTGTCTTTGCTGGCTTTGCCATCTTTTCTATCCTTGGACACATGGCGCATGTCTATCGGAGACCAGTGTCAGAAGTTGCAGATGCTGGTAAGATCTGAATTGTAAATGTAGGGTTGTTTTTCATTTTTCAGTAATCAGAAGAGTGTATTGCAGAACATTTAAGAGTTCTTTTAAAACAAAGGAAGTAATAAAAGGTGTAGTTTGCCATTAAAGAAATAGTTTTAAACAATAATAAACATTCTAGCATGATGTACTCATCCTCTGGTTGTTACTTGTTCTGGTTGTTTCACACACACACAAAAAAAAGCAGCATACAGGTTTGGAATAACATGAGAAAGAGTAAAAAATTATCATCATCTTTTGGTGAATGATTCGAATGAGTCATTGTAGAAATAGTTTAATCAAAAATTACAATTCAAGCATGATGTACTCATTCTCATGTTGTTTCAAACCTACTTTTTTGGGTTGTATTACAGAAAAAAAACAATAATAAAAATACAGGATACAGGTTTGGAATAACATGAGAAATCGTACAATTCAATTACCTTATTAAAGGGGTCATATGATGCTTTTTTAAAGATCATTATTTTGTGTATTTGGTGTAACAGAATATGTTGACATGCTTTAATGTTCAAAAAACACATTATTTTTCAAATACTGTACATTATTGTAGGTCCTCTATGCCCCGCCTCTCTCAAACGCTTCGTTTTCTACAAATCGCATCATATGACCCATTTAAGTGTTTTTTTTTTGTTTTTTTTTTTGAAGAAGCTAAACCCCAGTTTGTGGTTTAGGTTTTGCATTGGCCTTCATTGCGTACCCTGATGCTCTTTCTAAGCTGCCAATTTCACCCCTGTGGTCAGTCCTGTTCTTCGTTATGCTTATTACTCCTTGGCTTGGACTCCCAGTTTGCAGGAATAGGTAAAGAAAAGCAGATTTAGATACAATAATAAAAAAAAGAAAAAGAAAAAATGTACTCAAATATTTGATGTGAATCATGATTTGTCTTCAGAGGTTATCGCCACCTGCCTCCAGGATGCCTATCCTACCCAAAGTTTTAAAGTCCAAACGAGGAATTGTTACAACAGCAGTCTGCATTGTTCTCTTTTTGCTCGCTTGCCATGTGTCACTGGGGTAGGCAAACCATTACGAATATAGATTCACGTTTTATAAGACATGTAAGACCAACCTTAAAATATTACAATTATAAAATTGCATTACATGAAAGGATAATAAGGGCATTCTGCACAGTGTGATCCCAGTTGTATGTTTAAACGTGTTTTGTTTTGATAGGCAGGAATATATTGGGTGAATTTAATTGACACTTTTTGTGCTGGATGGATTCTCCTGGTTGCTGGATTACTGGAGGTCGTTAGGTCTATCCATCCTGTATGGTCAGTATACATTAGCAATATGTGATAATGATATATGTTGTCTCCAATTATTGTTCTATTCTTTTCTAAAATGCATTTACATTTTCAGGTGGAAATCGATTCATCAAAGACATCGAGATGATGATTGGGACTAAGAGCGCCCTCTTCTGGTTCTGGTGGAGAGCTTGTTGGATTTATATATATATATATATATATATATATATATATATACTATATCTGCCTGTTGGAAAACGTGACCAAAAATATTAGTCTTGAATAGATTGACTATTTTATGTTAATGTTAATAAATAAACATTTTACATGTAAGTAGCTTTTAGTGGGTTCTTATCTCGGACTTAGTATTGTTTAGTCAGCAACTTTGACTTTCTCGTCAGCAAAAAATGTTTATTTAGTCAAATCTATATCTAATAATTATGTTGTTTTTGAAATGATTACTATTATTATTATATATATTTTTTTTTGCAGATTATTCTTGTATGGTCTTTGTATACTTTCACTTCCCCCACATATGGCTCAGTTGCATATCCAGTTTGGGGCATTTCTGTGGGCTGGTGTATGACTGCATTTTGCCTCATTTGGATCTCTATTGTTGCAGTCTGGAAAGTATACAAAGCAAGTGGAGGCCCCTGGCAGGTAAAGTGGGATTTTCATGTTTTATCTGATAAAAAAATAAAAAAATAAAAAAATAAAGGATTGTAAAGATTTTTAAAGACTATATATTAACATGTGTAGTATGCCAGTGGTGCATTGTGTTCTTTAGCCATGCACCATTTGATTCTGATCGCTTGGCTTTTGTCATTCAGCGTATCAAAGCAGCCTGTTCACCCACAGAGGACTGGGGTCCTTACTTTGGAGTGCCACAGAGGGGAGCACTATGGTACGAGAGAAGCGACTGATGCACATATATTTGTAATCTCAAATAAATTCACAACTAGATTATAAAAAAAAATATGTTCAAGCATAGTGTTTTAATGTATTTGTACATACATGCATATGAAGCACTCTAGTCTCCATGTAGCTTATTGAACAAGACAGTTTAATATTTTAATGTATATAGTTGTAATCCTTCAGTTTGATTGTGTGCATTTTTTTGTGAGTGTTGAATTGTATTCTATTTGAAATTTTTTGTGTATTGAAATTTTTTGTTTTACCTTTGTATGTTTACATTTATCTTTTTTTGTGTGCTCTTATTGGAAAATGTAATGAAATCCAAATTCTTTTAATTGAAATGAAAATGTATATTTAATGAAAATAAATAAATAAATATAAATATTCATATAAAAATATATACAATATCAAATCAATATGAATATAATTAGCAGACAAAACAATTGAACGTTCTTGCATCTTATGTTACAAATATTTCTATTACAAAAAGAGGGGAAAGTAACATTAATGGGGTATATATGAAACATAAAATGCTTGCATAATGCAGAGAACATATCATTTTTGAGAACAGAGTTGTCAATGGGAAGAAGGTGTACCTTCCAACATGACAATGACCCAAAGCACACAGCAAAACTGAGCACACAGTGGTTGAAGGAGAAAAATGTGAATGTTCTTGCATGGCCTAGCCAGAGCCCAGACTTAAACCCATTGAAAATCTGTGGAATGACTTGAAGACTGCAGTCCACAAATGGTCACCATCAAATTTAACTAAACTTGAGCTGTTCTGCAAAGAAGAGTGAGCAAATATTGTAAAGTCTAGATGTGCAAAGTTAGTAGAGTCATATCCCAACAGAATAAAGGCTGTAATTAAAGCAAAAGGTGGTTCAACAAAATACTGACAAAAGGGGGTGATCCTTTTTCCAACTCAATGATTCTGTTTTTTTATGTTTTTTCTGACATGTTGGTGTTATTATCTTTCACTTGGATGTTATAAGTTGCACTGAGTAAATACAGCTGGATAAAACAAAGACTTGTGTCCGTCTTCATTTCAGGCTGCAAAGCAACAAAATGTGATTGTTTTAAAGGGGGTGATTCTTTTCTATACCCACTGTATAAAAGTAATGTTTTAATATGACAATATGCTACGAAGCACTGAAAGAGTAGAAATGTAGAGCTGATGTATGTTTGAAATTTGAATCTGAAACCCACCACACTGCAGAAGAGCCACACCTGTGATGCAAATACACTTAAATCTCTTTCAGAAATAACTTGCCAAAGCACAACTCTAAATAAATGAGAAATCAGGGGCAATTATACACACTAGAGAAAAGGTGTGATTATATCAGATTATATTATGACAGAAATTTTCAACAACAACAAAAATTTGTAATGATAAAAAAAAAATTGAGGTATACAATTTTGGCTTTTGGATTTCACTCTTGTTTTTCTGTAAATATTATTTTTCCGCTGTCTAAAACATCTTGTTTTCAAGTGTTACAACTTCCTCAACCATTCACTTAGAGGCTGATTATAGCACGCTGACTTCTTGTATTAAATTCAATATTATGATCCAAGTCTTTGATTCAAGTTTATTTATGATATTTTGACACTTGTAACACATTTTTATACCAAAGGATGACAGGTAGATTTGTACACTCTTTAAGATTGTAATATATCATATAATATGTAACAAATATTATAATACTTACTAATAAATTTTGACCTCAGGCACTTTCAGTCAGTTTTGAAGCTATCCACATCACTTATATAACTGAAAACGTATCATATATATATATTTTTTTTAACATTAAACAACATTTAATGTTGTTTACATTCATTTTGAGTTTCATTTTCATCTTTAAATGTCCACACCATTTTGAAGTGAATCTCATTTCACAGCATTATAACAATAATTATAATTATAAATATAATGCAATTATAGCACCATGCATTACTGTACATGTTTTCTCCATCTTCATATTTAAAGCATCATTTATTCTGTATTTTAAACCTCAGCATCTTCATTTTTCATAACCGACTGTTAAACTCTGTGGACTTTACAATTATTGAATAAAATGTAATATTAGAGATATTTGAAATCTCTTTTTTGACAGTTTCAAAGTAATTAATTATAGATTAACATACTGGAGAGGTGCCTTTGCCCTTGTTCCTTTTATTTGAGATTAGAACAATGCTGTTAAACGATTTTACTACACTTAATATTAGTAGCTTGTTTCTTATAGATGTGTTACAGACTTTAATTGCTAAAGATCTAATGCACAATGGATAATCAAAATAATCAAAAATGTTTAAATAAAAACATGACAGCAATATACTAAACTGTCAAGAAAAAACAACAACTAAAATGACCACCTGGACACCTGTGTCCAAGAAAAAAGCTTTTTATTGGTTCATTCAAGGTTATCGATACATTAACTATTTTATTTCAATATTATATTTACATAACGTGCTTGCAAACTTAAGAAATGTTTAATTTGTAGTTAGCACAGTGCAATAGTGGATTAAACGCGATTGCAAAAATATACCATGTAACGGAGCGAAGTAATCGTGAGGATACTGTAAATGTAAGTCAAATGGGGTTGAGCAGGAACCCTGTGAACTATGGATGCAGTTGCACGCGTGCCCTCTATGGCCAGTCACGCTGGCAGAGGTGTGGCGCCTTTTCACGCTTTCAACACAAGACGCTTCAAAACACGGGGCCATCTTGGGGGAAGACAGCCCGCTGTGAAGTTCACCGAATAGCCGCTACACGGTTTATAACCAACACATAACATCTAAGAGTGCCTCTAGATATACCTAAGCGCAATCTGCGTACAAATCAACGGTTGTTTTTCAACTTCACAAGGTCCCTTTCTCTATGACAGACCGACTCCAACCACGCTCTCGCTCCGCCAGAATCAACTGACGTTTCACATGTCCCGCCTCCACGCAGGGAGACAACCAATGAGGGCTCCGCAAAAGTCCAGCGTAATGACGTTTCCGCTTCTGCGCGCATGCGCACTGTCATTTTGTCCAAAGCTCCTCACTGTTCACATCGAAGATGGCGGCAGGCTTTGACCTGCTATTTAAGGATTTCTGTATTAAAAGAGTGGGAAAGAAACTTTTTACCGATACTTCAGGTTGTATTAGATTAGAAGTTTCCACATCTTGTCACAATAAGTTTGAGGTAAGCGCCCAGGCAGCCGGAAAACCACCCCGCTGACTCCCGGAAAAGAGGCAATTCAACTAGCTAATGTTGACATTCTGCGAGCTCTTGTACATATGAACATAATGAAAGCTGCTGCTCTTCAAGTGTGCTAGATGATTATCTCTCCCAAGAGCATTGTTACTAGTGGACTTGAGGTGACCCGGGCGCTTGTCAAATCTGTATTGACATTGTGACACGAGACTCCCCTTCACTCACGCTTGTTCCTTCGAAAAGCAACTGGAGGCAAAAGCGGATGAACCAAACGTCCTGAACTGATGTGCCAGAGGCACAGATGGAAGACAGCTAAGGCGATCCGGTGTTTCTTAATGCTATGGTAACTACTTTGATCGGGACGTCCACAGTGCAAACTTTGAACGGAGGCAATGCAATGGATCCGCACACTGAAAGCGGCACTCCAGTGTCCAGTGGCCCATCATCATCATCATCATCATCAGACGACGCTTCAACTTCTGTTCCAGTTGTTAATAACGGGCCCGGGGTGGCGAAAGGACTCGGAAACGTCACTGTCGCCCCAAGCCCAAACACAGTGATACAGTCTTCATACGGGAATCCTCCAGCGGCAGCATCCGCGGCATTCAGTGCAGGACCCTCGGTGACAGTTGTCAGGCCATCTATGCAAACTGCTGGAACAGGTTTAACTATTAACGGGAGTAATAATAATAACACCGTTTCGGCGACTGTAGCCAATGTAGCGACCCCGGGAATAACAACTACTTCTACTACTACTTCTACTACTACAACGTCCCCTCTTTTGATGAACCAGACTCCTGCTTCTGTCCCAGCGAGCAAGTCTGAGGCTACTAAAACGATCATCCAGCCCGCCGGCACCATGACTCTCGGCCCTGTAGTGGCCAAGGGGGCTGTTTTGCAGGGGGTTTCGAGAACTGCAGCTCCGGCAACTGTTGCAGCAGCAGCGGGATCGAGCCCTGCCATCAGGGCCATTGCGCCACAGGTGTTAGCGCCCCGACTCCCTCAGAGCACCCCGGGCCAGAACATCCAGAACATCCAGCTACCTCCAGGTACCCTCGCTCACACTAGCACTCCCCTTAAATGTGTGTATAATGATATGAATTTGTGTAATGAGGATGTTGTAGAGATTTTAACAGACATCTGTGATCTCGTGCTAAGTTTGTGCGTGCGTATTGTGATGTGCGTGCGTATTGTGATGCGCGCGCTGCACTGGAAACATACTGCACACAACAACAGCAAGCGCAGTTAAAGTTCCTGAAATTTATATAAAGTATAGTTCTCCCTAGAATTGCACATCCTTCCAACCTGCATAACTTTCTTTATTGTGCACAACACAAAAGGAGATGTCAGGCAGAATGACTGCTTCATTCACTTTCACTGTATGGGAAAAAGAGATGCATTTTGCTTAACATCTACTTATGTGCTCAGAAGAAAAAATCCTACAGGTTTGGAACAACATAAGAGCGAGTAAATGATGGCATAATTTTTGTGTGTGGATAAACTGTGCCTTTAAGCATAAGAAAAAAAAGCATAAGAAAAAGCTTGTTGATATCGACATATCTTCTTCCAAGTGAGTTTTTCCGCCTTAAAATCAACAAATTTTAAGGTATTGTAACTGTAGTAACTGAATTTGAAGAAAATGTTGGGTTAAAGTTTGGCCATTGATTATAGTGCTTGCAAATATGATTCTTTGTTTTGTAAATACGTATTAAAGTTTAGATTCTTCCATTCACTTTCAGTGCTAAAATGTTTAAAATCTAGCTTTCAGTGATTTAATAACTTAAATCTGCTAATATATTCTGGTTTCAGTTGCTTCTGTCTTGCATTCTTCTACCTTTCTTCTCCGTTATGGAGTGTTTTTACACTTCACTTTGAGCATGCAAAATTTCTTTTGACACTGTAACGGTTGTGATATAACATCAGACTCTGCAGCATCTTTTTAAAAACATAAATTCATAATGTAAAAATATCACAATCTGCAAAGAGGTGATGGTGTGACTAATATTAGTGCATTATATTAATGTTCTGTTGGTCCCACGTCTTGAGGGGGCAGTTGTGGCCTAATGGTTAGAGAGTCAGATTTGTAACCCAAAGGTCATGGGCTTGAGTCTCAGTACCGGCAGGGATTGTAGGTGGGGGAGTGAAGGACCGGCGCTTTTCCACCGTCAGTACCACAGTCCAAAACCCCCACTGCTTCGGCTGTGTGTTCACGGTGTGTGTGTTTGTTCAATACTCACTGTTGTGTGTGTGCGCTTGGATGGATGAAATGCAGAGCACAAATTCCGAGTATGGGACATCATGGGACACCATACTTGGCTACACATCACTTTCACTTGATGTGATATGAAATTGCAAGGTAAAATTCACCAAACTAGCAAAATGTTAAAGTTCTAAGTGTGAGTCTTCAGTGTTCGCATACATGTAAATGAAAAGTGTAGTGTGACTGGCATTTTTCTTTTGTCTGTATGCTCTGGTCATTCTAACAAGCCTGTTGTCTGGCTGCACGGAATACTTGACAGATTTTTCTACAAGAGGCCATCTGGATTCTCCAACCAACATTTTCTGTTCAGAACACATCCGTTGGTTCACACGGTACCGGAGATGGAGTGTGTAGGGTTCTCAGTGTGCTGTGCAAATATAGGCCACCAACTGTGCGCTTTATTCTTCATGCCTCTAAGCAGGGCACGGTTGCCAGAATTGACTCCAGTCAGATCAATAGGAAATAGTGTTGGGTGATATGCTCCATAGTAGGCCTGGGCGATAAAACGGTATCGATATTTATCGACGGTACACCTTCTTCGATAACGATAGAAATTTTTTTTCGATATAGCGCACGATATACACGTGCTATGAGTGACGCAGACAGCACACACAAACACAAACACGAGAGCTGTGCCTGCCTGTGCTGAGGAGATTGTGAATAAAGAATGAATATTAGTCGAATTTAAAATAAACATTTGAATGTTAGGTGTAGGAATGTTAGCGTCATCAGTGGAGCACGAGATGCGGTGATGATGTAAGTGACATTGTTGCATTTGAATGTTTTGTTAGTCTAGCCAACGAGACGTGCTGCTGCTGCGTTATTCATTCAAAATATGAGAGAAATACAGAAGCTCAATTCGGAGAAGATCTTGATTAGGTTAAAACCGAAACCAAGCCATTCACACAGAACGCATATTCAGCGCTTTTTTTTTATGACTGCTGCACTCGCATCTCACAAGAGATGTATAGAAAACCATGCAAAGTTAAAACAGTGTAAACTTTTAGAAAACACGTCACGAATTTGTGGAGGTTTATTCCTTTTCACTGCGTCTCGTATGTTTTAAATGCAATCTGTGTGAATGGCGCTTCGGCTCTTTGGATTAAGCAATGCATAAATACATGATGCTGTTTTGTTCATAATTGTTTATGCAATTTATGAAATTATATTTGATTTTTATGAGTTAATTAGATGTAATGCACGTTTCTTTATAGAGTTACTTCCTTGAATTGACAATTTAAATGCGCTGCATTATTTTGTTCATTGCGCCCTCCTGTGGCCTCGGGAGACAAGACAAAAGTTTCCTTAAGACCTATTTAATCTGCATATAAAACATTAGAAATTAGATATTTGTTTAATTTTTATTTTGTGTTTGATTGTTAAAACAAAAAATATTTCTTGTTTGTCTCAAAAAATTGGGTTAATTTAAAAATACAGTGGTTAAATAAAAAAAAAAAATTCTATTGCTCTTTGTTTTAAAAAAGGTTATAAAAAATGTCAATAATTAACAATACCGAACGATATGAAACATTATATCGTTGATAATTGTTTTAGCTATATCGCCCAGCCCTACTCCATAGTCATATCGTCCTGTCGTCAGCCTGTGAGATAGCTGACACATGATATTATCATGTTAATTTATTTAATTATTTACTTTCATATTTTCATAGCCAGAGAGTGAACCAACTCTAGGGTAAGGCTAAAAGCAGCCTAATGGTAGTTTTATCTATTAACTAAATATATAAAATATTTTTAATATGACTGAATTTGTATTTAACTCGATAGCAATTTAATAGAAACATTGTAAGTTCAGTGATGCTGTCTACACTGTATGATGAATAAATCCATTACGCTTACATTGCACGTACATCTGCATTTGGACAACAAAACTCCGGTGTTTCAGCGTTGACTCATCTGACCGCCTCTGATTGGCCATTGCATTCTTAAAGTCAACGGAATTGTGTGGTTATAACACGCAACTCTGTAAAAACGCGAAAAAAATATGATGGTACAAATAAGCCCTAATATTAATTAGATAGTATTACTAGCCTGATGATAATAATAATAATAATAATAATAGTCTTGCTATCGTCAAAGGTATAAGCCACAGGTGATATCTCTTATCGTCTATCCACACAACCCTAATAGGAAAAGTTCACTAATGAATAACAATTTACATGGGAAATGATGTCAGCCTTTCTATATGTGTGATGTTTGTGTGCGCAGGTATGGTGTTGGTGCGTAGTGACAGTGGTCAGTTACTGATGATCCCACAGCAGATGTTGGCACAAATGCAGGCCCAGTCTCAGGCCGCCCGCCCTGCTGCCCCCACCAGCACCACCCCTGGGCAGATCACCTCTGCACAGGTAATGCCTTCTGACCTCCCTGAACTGAATTGACATCAGCAGGACATATTTCAGAATGATTGCAGAACAATAAATGCATTTGTGCATTATGTAGATTATTATAGACTTTTTGTGTTATTAATGTTGCATATCAGATGCACGTTTTTAATAATAAGGATTTTTTTTTTCTGCTGGACTGAATGACTGTTTATCATTTTTGTGGTAGGGCCAGTGACAATTTGGAAAGGCAGAAAAAAATCTGAACTACCTGGCCAATAGTTCAGATTTTTACTTGCCTTTTTGCAATTTCTACTCATGCCACCACAAATATGATCAATAGCTATTACATAAACAGCATATTTATGTGTATGTCTTTAGTTGAAAACTGTGTTTTCTTAACAAAAATATCAATAATGTACACTACTGTCCAAACTTTTGGAGTCAGCAAGTTATTTGTAAAGGAATTAATGTTTTTATTAAGCAAGAATGCATAAAATTGTTTAAAAGTGACAGCAAAGACATTTGTAATGTTACAAATGATTTCTATTTCAAAGAAACGCTGAAAATTCAGCTTTTCCATGACAGGAATACATTTTTATTTTAAAATATATCAAAACAGAAAACTTAAAATTACATTGTAATACTTTTTTTTTTTTTTTTGATCAAACAAATGCACTCTTTGTAGCATACAAGACTTCTTTCAAAAACCTTTAAATAGTAGTGTAACTCCATTGCAAAATGTGTATAAATTCATAAATACACTACTGTTAGGAAACAGTGGAATATGGTGTGAAATGTCACTTTGTTTTATAATTTTTATCCATTCTGACTGATACGTTAAAAACTATAAGTAGTTTTGAAATTAGGACAAATTCTTATCTGTGTTAGGCTAGATAATGTAACTTTGACATTAAATGAGATTTGACAACATTGTTCATTAGATCGCATAAATATAATATTTTAAGGCATAAAAAGTAGCGACACAGCACAAGTCCAGAGTAAGTGAGAGTTTTGCCAGCTAGCCCAAAAATCTCTCACATCGGCCCTGGGACATCGCCCAACTTTATTGTTAGGCCGTAAGATAATGAAGTTAGCTATTAACTAGTTGGTTCCATGCTTTTTTAAATTCTTGAATTAATTTCCCTTGTCAGTCTTTGCTTGTTGATGTATACCTGTATACCTGCAGGCGCCTGGAACTCCTCTAATGGCCCGACAGGTGACTCCTACCACCATCATAAAGCAGGGCTCTCCAACAGCCAGCAGCACGGCCACTACCACACTCCAGAGACCACCTGTACAGGTAGCTATAAAAGGCACATCACCTAGAAACAGCCCCTTTAATAATGACAGCAATCAGTTTGTGCTGTAAAGTGTATTTCTAAGGTGGCTGTTATCTTCTCTCTTTATACTCATTCTCTCTGGTGTGTCAGCAGGCCTCCTCTGTGGGTGCAGTGTTGTCAGTGCAGGCAGGAACCGCCCAGAGGACTGTGACTGCTGCCACGGGGACCACTGTCTCCTCGGCAACGGTGAGAGGCTGCACTAACTTAGCAGTCACACAAAGATACGCTAGTTCACAACTGAAGAAACGATTCTGAACATTTAGCTTCATGCTTAAAGGCTTCTTGAAGGGTCTGTAAACTGACCTGGTTATATTTAATGGCTGGTGAAAATGAGTTTCCAAGTGCAAACCTAAATGAACTAACTGTTCTCAGAGTGGGAATCCCCTGATATCCCCATTTGATGCAAGACTCTTTTGATGCTATTAAATCTTAACCTGAACATTTGTATACATCCGAGGTACAGATGCAAGATAACCTTAAGCTGCTGCAGAGTAAAACTACTTTGTGCTAATGCAATCACTTTTCTTTTTTATAGGAGACAATGGAGAATGTAAAGAAATGTAGGAACTTCTTGTCCACGCTGATAAAGCTGGCCACTAGCGGTAAGCAGTCATCAGAGACTGTCGCCAACGTTAAAGAGCTGGTCAAAAACCTGCTGGTAAGTTTCAGAGGTTGACTGTATGTTTGTGACTGTGAAAAAAGGTTGACATTTTTATCATAAAAGTTTTTTATTTTATTTTTTATGTAAAAATTTGAATTGAACAGATTCACTTTGTCACTTTGATGAATGAGTGTTTCATAGTCTACCCCTACAGTGGGGTCCAAGTCTGTGACCATTTTTGAAAATGCTTTGTATTTATTATTATTATTTTTTTATTCACTACTGTTCAAAAGTTTGGGGTCTTGAGATTTTTTTATGTTTTTGAAAAGAAGTCTCTTATGCTCACCAAGGATGCATTTATTTGATCAAATATGCAGCAAAAACAATAATATTACTGTACTGTATGATATTATTATTATTATTATTAAATATTACAACTGAAAATAACCCTTTTCTATTTAAATGTTTTTTTTGTAATTTATTCCTATGCCATTACTCCAGTCTTCAGTGTCACATGATCCTTCAGAAATCATTCTGATATACTGAGAAATATTTATTTTATTATCAGTGTTGAAAACAGTTGTGCTGCTTAATATTTTGATGAAAAACATGATACTTTTGCTCAATTTAATGTGTCCTTGCTGTATAAAAGTATTAATTTACTAAAAAAATCTTACTGACTCCAACCTACTAAATGGTAGTGTATATATTTAATATAATTTGTAATCATATATTTATTTAATAATTATATATTTAAAGATTTTACATTTTATTCATACAATTGAACCATTTTGTTCCATTTAAAATTATATTGTCAGCATAACGGTTTCATTAAAAAGTGTAACTGAAAAATTTATTTGAATTTCTGAATAAATTATTAAATCATTTGCCTGCAGAAAATGTACTTGAGCTGCATATACTCATGAAGTTTGTGTAAAACCTGATGATCATGATGTGCTTTAAAGGATTAGTTCACTTCTGAATTAAAATTTCCTCATAATTTTCTCACCCCCATGTCATCCAAGATGTTCATGTCTTTCTTTCTTCAGTTGTAAAGAAGTTAAGGTTTTTGAGGACAACATTCCAGGGTTTTTCGCTATATAGTGGACTTCAGTGGGGTTCACTGGGTGGAAAGGTCCAAATCGCAGCTTCAGTGCAGCTTCAAAGCGTTCTACACGATCCCAGACGAGGAAGAATGGTCTTATCTAGCAAAACGATCTGTCATTTTCTAAAAAAGAATAAAAATTATATACTTTTTAACCTCAAACGCTTGTCTTGTGTAGCTCTGCAATGCGCATGCGTACTCTGTGCAGTCCCATTCGAAACAGTTAGGGTAGGTCGAAAAACTCCCATCTCATTTTCTCCTCCAACTTCAAAATCGTCCTACATCGCTGCAGAAGTACCGACCCAGTGTTTACAAAGTGAATGTGCAAAGAAGTCAAACGCCCTTTACAAAAAAATGGTAAAACAGCGATGTAGGACGATTTAGAACGATTTTGAAGTTGGAGGAGAAAATGAGATGGGAGTTTTTCGATATACCCTAACTGTCATGAAGTGAAATGCACAGAGTTCACGCAGAATTAGACAAGACGAGCGTTTGAGGTTAAAAAGTATATAAATTGTATTTTTTTTAGAAAATGACAGATCGTTTTGCTAGATAAGACCCTTCTTCCTCGTCTGGGATCGTGTAGAACGCTTTGAAGCTGCACTGAAGCTGCGATTTGGACTTTCCACCCAGTAAACCCCACTGAAGTCCACTATATAGAGAAAAACCCTGGAATGTTGTCCTCAAAAACCTTAATTTCCTTTCGACTGAAGAAAGAAAGAAAGACATGAACATCTTGGATGACATGGGGGTGAGAAAATTATGAGGAAATTTTAATTCAGAAGTGAACTAATCCTTTAATGGACACAATCTGTCTTTTTATATAAAAACGATTTGTCACAAATTTACTTAGTTAAATAGAAATAGTAAAGAATCTTATATATTTCTTCTTCATTTTACTCCATAATTTTTCTCTGTTTGACATTTTTTTAATTCTAAAATGTTTATTTTAAATTAATATTTTAATATGGTCTCAGACTTTTGAACCCACTGTATTAGTCATTGGTCGTGGGGGACATGAACCTCTAAATATGCTAAAATGTCCCTATGTGTGAGTTGTTTTTGTGTTTGTCCCCTTAGGAAGGGACGATTGAAGCAGAGGAGTTCACCAGCAGGCTCTACAAAGAGCTCAACTCCTCTCCTCAGCCTTATCTAGTGCCTTTCCTTAAGGTAAAGTTCTTAAAATATTATGAAAATGTAACTAAATTATTGTGATTCGGAAACAGGTAATTATATAGTAATTAATATTTAATAAATTATTCGAAGTGTTTACTAATTGGAGGGAAAATGATTTAAGAGCGAACTGGAAATACAATGTTTATTGAACAAACTTATCTTATTTAGCCGTTTCACAAAGCGCATGTAAGCAGCATGTTCATTTTGGTGGTTGTGTTAACGCATTGCAGCTTTCACACTGCCTGCATAAGCCACACAGTGCTGCTTAGCTAAAGCGAATAGGCAAATGGAGTTGCATGAAACCGTTATTTGCAATTGCTTATATGACGATCTATTACCAGCCAAAACTTTATAATCGGGGCAGTCCTGTTTCCCACAATGAATCCCTTCTTTTCCATGTGTTTCCTCAGAGGAGTCTTCCAGCTCTGAGACAGCTCACTCCTGACTCCACGGCCTTCATCCAGCAGAGCCAGGCCCTCCAGGCGCCCGCTGTGGTGCTAACCAGCACCAATACTGCTGGTGCCACCGCCGCAGCCCCTCGCACGCTCATCCAGCCTGCCCTCAGCAACTCCAGCCAGACTGCCTCTCTGGTAAACACAGATCTACATGCATAATTTACCTGATGTGTTGTTTAGTGAGACTCAAGGACACTGTTGGGATTATTAATGCTTAACAGCACATTACAGGTAAAATGAGGTGTTTAGTCTTAATTTACACTGAGCTAAATAATTGGAGTTTAAATTATTGAATGGTAATGCCTGTATTTGCCTTGCGGCAAAGTAAAAAATCAGTCTGAGCAGTGTCAATTAATACAAAAGAAAAACATCATATGCATATTATTAACTGATGTTTCTTACACATTGGTGTGGGATATTGACTGTTGGTGACAAAGAGTAAGTTTTTTTGCCTGATAATATGGATAAAGGACAAGGGTTAGGAATTGTGAACTGGTTCTTATTCAGTACCGGATTCATTAAAAGGAACTACATGATTTTTATGACACCGTTTGATTAATATTTCTTGAATGTCTGCATTTTTCACTAAAGTGGACAGGAACACCCTTTTAAAATGCTATGATTGTGTTTCTTGGACTGCATCTACAAACTGGTATAGACACTGCAACGCAACTGGTCAGTCTGATTCACGAATACATTTTTTCATGGTTTATGTGTACTTGAGGATCATGAGACTTAAATCAGTGTTAACGTATGACAAATGTAGTTAAAGATACACATTCAAAACAGTTTTGTTGAAATAAAGGGTAATGCAATTATAATAACATGAGGTTAAATTCATTTTGAGGCCCGTTTGAGCCTCATTTTAATTGATTATTAAATTAGTATTTAGTATTAATAATAATAATAACTGCTATTATTATGATACAAACAAATAATATTACTATAATTATTATTAAGATATTTAAAAAATATACATGATCAATAATAACAGTAATAAATATGAATTCATATATAAACAAATATTTAAAAATAAATATACATGATTAATTCCGTCAGCTGGCCCAAAATTCTCACATCCATCTTTGAGTCTTGTAAAGTACATTTTTTCCCATATGGTTGTAATTATAGAATGGCATTCAATGTCGTTGTTCAGGTATTGCAGCCTCCACAGCAGGGGGCAATAGTGAAGCCCCCTCAGGTTACCCTGACAACCACTCCCATGGTGACGCTCAGGGGTCAACCCCACGGCCACATAGTGGTGGGTCAGCCTCAGGTGCAGCTCAAACAGATCCAGACAGGTGAGTGTGTCCGTCAGATCCATCACTGCCTGTTTTGTGTTTCATAGTGTAATGACACAAAACGTAACCTCTCTCTCTCTCTCTTTCAGTCGCTGTGAAGCAGGGTGTTGTGAGTAGCACTAAACTGGCTCCGGGCTCCATGTCTATAGCGTTAGCTCAGAAGAATAAAACAAAGGATGGTGCGGGAGGAACTTTCAGGTTTGCGTTGTGTTCATTTCACTTTTCTGCTGCCATGTAAAATAATGAACAGCAACGTTTCCATTACAAGACATTGTGCACAACATGAGTAATACACAAAGTTTGGCTAAACTGATTGTGATGAAAAGATCTTACATTTTCATCATTTAATTCATTTCAGGCTGTACGCAGTTGTTTGTGTGTAAATTATGACCGTTACAGTGATATTATCATGACCATGGGTCGCATAACGGTGTAATATACATTTTTATACTGTGAACCAGTGTTATTTTAGTATTATTGAAATACTATTATATTATTTACTATTTTCAATTAGCTATTGTTTAATTCATTTCAGGCTGTACGCAGTCGTTTGTGTGTAAATTATGACCGTTACAGTGATATTATCATGACCATGGGTCGCATAACGGTGTAATATAAATTTTTATACTGTGAACCAGTGTTATTTTAGTATTATTGAAATACTATTATATTATTTACTATTTTCAATTAGCTATTATTTTGATATTTTATTTGATATTTTTGTATTTTATTTGATATTTCTTTTTAAGTTTTAGTAATTTTGTTGTGCTTTTGTCAGCTTAATTTTAGTTTTAGTAATTTAGCGGTGAAGCCAACATTTATACTTTTTTAACATTTTGACATTTAAGTTTTTTTTTTAATCTAATATTTTTTATTTTATTTAAATTAATGAAAACTATTTTTAAGTTGTAATTTTAGTTGACAATAACAACACTGCACTGAACATATAAATGATTAATTATGAAAAATGCATAATTTACCTTTTAAGAGTTCTAAGTATGATATTTATTTACAATATATTAATAGATATATTACACAGATGTATTATATAGTTTTATATAATTGAAAGTATGGTAAATTGTCATTAGAGCAGTTATGCAATGTCATATTTCAGTTAGGGCATGTTTAGTAGGCATTTAGAAAGTCAGTTTTGCAGCATTTGTACAATTAGAGAAACAGACTCTCAAACTCTTTCTAACATATATACTTATATGTCTAAATCTGTACAGGGATGATGACGACATTAATGACGTGGCCTCAATGGCAGGCGTTAATCTGTCGGAGGAGAGCGCTCGTATCCTGGCCACCAACTCGGAGCTGGTTGGCGCAGTCACGCGGTCTTGTAAGGATGAAGCTTTCCTCTCCGCCAGCATGCTACAGCACAAGATACTAGAGATTGGTGAGACTTCTAGTTACGGCAAAATCTTGTATTCGATTTGACTAAAATGTACTGTTTACCAGAGCTACTAGTTGTTGTCCTGCATGTGGTCAGGCCAAAGGTTTGGAGTGACAGAGCTGGGTCCAGAGGTTGTGAACATCATCTCTCACGCCACTCAACAGAGACTTCAAAACCTTCTAGAGAAGGTCTCATTGATCGCCCAGCAAAAGAACATGACTTACAAGGCAAGTCTGCTATATTTCTTTACCACACTTTGTTAAACCCTGGATATGTTTCATTTAAGTCAGAATTGGAATTATGAATCCAGAGGCTGTTTTTGGTCTCAAAAGCGCTCCATCCTTTGGGTGCCAGCTTTTGTTTTGAGCCTGTAAGGCTGTGTGTAATGTTAATGATGTGTGTGCAGGAGGATAGTCGGTACGAGCAGGTGGAGGATGTTCGCTCTCAGCTGAAGTTCTTTGAGCAACTTGACCAGTTGGAGAAACACAAGAAAGAAGAGTTGGCGGCTATTGGACCTAGAAAGAAAAGAAAACTGGATTCTCCTTCGCTTGGGAGTGACGCAGAGGTACCAAACATCTCTTCCTCAACGTGGCAGTCTGCTGCCCTCCTCCTCATCTCCTTCTGTGCCTCTTTGTGCCCTCTTTAAATCATTTAGCACCTGTTGGACAGGTTTGAGATGTAAGGTGCTTCAAGGGTCGTCTCAGATTGTCTCAAATGGCAGATAGGACAGTCTAAAGGCGTAGTCACAGCCATTTTCAGCTATTTTTTTTTACACAATTTTAAGTATATATTCACGTATCATGCTATTTTTGAATCTACCAACATTGGTATTAAAATGTTCGCTCAAGCAGATTAGCATTGTTGTCAAAGTTCATGTGTGTGTGTTGACAGGGCTCAGGTTTGTGCGTGAGTGCATCCAGGGGCTTAAATGCAGGAGCGTCGAGGCAGTACACTCGCCAGCGCATATCATGCTATTTATTGATTTATTCTTTTTTGTTATATGATCATTCACATTTTGCAGAGAAAAACTTCAAAAATGTATTTAAAAAAGTAATTCTATATCATGCTATTTTTTTGTTTATATTTTTATATTAATATTACAATATATTATCACGTTCAGAAAAATAATTGCAGTACATTATTTAAATATTCATTTATTGAAATGTTATCAAACACATTTTCAGCAAATTATTACTATTTATTTTCCTGTTTTATGCTATTTTCTTATATTATTTATATAATATTTGTCATATATTATCATTCACACATTTTAGAGAACTATCTGCTCTTCTGTCTAGAGAACGAGAGAAGCACCAGCCACTCACAACTGCTCTACCGAGCCCTTCTCAAATAGCAGCTAGCCTATGTCCTTCCCTCATTTCAGTCTTTAGGGCTTTCTTTCTCATTCTTAGTCTTTTTTGCTGTTATTATCATTCTTTGTCATTCCCTTTTTGTCTTTCTTTATCGCTCTTTCACACTTTCTGTCACATACTCACACATACAGTGATGCATTTTCCTTTACTTTCTCGAGCAGACTTGTGCTCTTCTTTTTTTCACTTTCTATTGTTTTTCTTTTTTCTTTCTCTTTTATTTTGCCTTGTTTTTAGCTTCCTTCCCCTTTTGGATTTTACTCTGCAAAAATTGTGTTAAAAGAAAACTGCAATTATATATCATGTTTTTCATAGAAGGTGGCTTTGTAATGTGCAAATTACCTATGTAAAAAAAAAAAAAAGAATTCACAGTGGAACTACCCATTCATTTTATATTTGTGTTTTTATAAAGATGTTTTAATAAATAAAAGTGGACAAAGTTTCTATAAAAAACTTGGTGGTGTGCTTTTATAATACAATTAGAATCCCTAATTGCTAGATTCATTTGAACAAATAGGACTGTTCACTTTAATTAACTGATTCAAATACACGACTCTCGATTTGGTTGACTCACGCATGTTCCCTTGCCCACAGTTTTTGGTGTTGTTGTGAGTGTTCTTTTAGATATAACATTTATTACTAGGTTTTATGTTTAATGAGGCGGTCACCCGAACTCAACGTTTTACTTCTCTAAGGCGAGTGATTTACAAACGCAATGCGAAGTGGTTCAAACGAATGATTCAAATAACCAGTTCAAAAGAACCATTGGTTCGTGAAATGGACATCACATTGTTGTTCTCTTGTTGTGCACTAGATGGCACTGTAGACCTGCGTTCATTGTGACTGCATCTGGGCTGATTTAGCATTCTGCTAGACATAAACGCTAGCTTGTAGCTGAAAATGAAAAAGGACATTATCTGACTTTTTATTTATGACTCCAGCCTGTTACTGGTTCTTCATTCACTGTTGTTTGAGCTTTTTGGTGGAACTGCGATTTTCCTTCCTGGTCGAACTGAGCCGTAAGGATAGAGTAAACACTTCAGTGTTGGACTTTGGCTCTCAAACTTATCCAGTCACAGTCATCCCCCCTGGATATACGCAGGTTTAAGAGTTAAACTCATGAGTGCATGACAGTTGGCAAGGCAAGACGAGTTAATGCTTCTAGGCTACAAGTAGATCATTGGAAATCTAAAGTTCTGCATGTTCAGTCAAAAAGTATCCTCAGATGCCTCTCTTACAGTACATATCCCACTTTGTACCTCATCCTGTAAATTCAGCAACTCGTGACAAAATTGACTACGACTAATGATGTCTGTCTATTTCCGCACTGCAGAATCACTCTGCCATGCCAGCCTCCCTCTTTTGCCCTTTGTGTGCGGGCACAATCCAGTGTTTTCCATGGTAATTCCCTTCTTCGCTGCAAAGGGCCACTGTTCCTCTAGAGCTAAGCCCACATAAGCTCCCTCTCAAGAGGAAGAAAGAGAGATGGCAGAGGCTGACTGGTTGCCTAGCTACATCTCATAGAATGTTCAGTGTAAACACAGCCGCTGGCGGAGGAAAAATCACACAGACTTTGGGTTTAATTTGGTGGAGCAGTTGTAACCCGACTATTATCCCGGCGCCGTTAGGAAGCCCGAATCTTACTGTTATAAAGACCCCGGTTGACGCTAGAAGGGATACAGCTACGCCACCAGTGCTTACTGGGCATGCGCACATCAATATTGCTTAATTTTCGTCACGCAGAACAACAATTACTGTATTTGCATTATTGTAAGGTTAGGTTTAGTGTTGGGGTAGGTGTAGACGTTAGTAAAACAGAATGTGATAGGGAGCAAATTTACTTTATTGTTATGTTCCCGGCTGTAGCTGTATCCCTTATAGCCAAAACCAACCAAAGACCCCCTGTTGTGACTTTTCATCCGACATGTGATAGTATGAACTACAGCAGGGCTGTCCAAACTCGGTCCTGGAGGGCCGGTGTCCTGCAGAGGACTCCTCAATGCCATAAAACTGAAGTTGTCAATTGACTGGTACACAAACAGAGGTCATTGCAGCATCGTTTTATTGTATGGGGGTCTGGACTTGTGTTTGTATGAATCTTGTGGTCGACCGTGTGGCTGTGACGTAGCAGCTTGCATTGGAATCGCTGTTATTAACCCGGGATCAGACTACTGGAGTTTTAAAATCCTAACCGATTATGAAATCTGGTTGCAGCACAAACATAAGGAGAATCTTCACAGATTTTCTTCCCTCAAATCTTAAACATGCACACAAAACAAGATTTGAAAATCGTGGCGCATCACATACTACAAGATATTATTACGTTGGCTTGAGAAAGCCAACTTACCGATCTGCTATTTAAGCTTATTATTATTATTATGAAAATAATAAAGTTTCTAAATACATTTTACATACGGGTAAAAAATGTATAGCCTGAATGCACTTTAAGTCGCTTTGGATAAAAGCGTCTGCTAAATGCATAAATTAATTACATTATTATTAAATTAAATGCTACTCCTAGAGTTTTCAAGCTACAAACACCAAACTTGGGTCAGACCTTCAGACTGTTCCGATTTAGTGTGCAATATATTTTCAGACTGATCTGACTTATGGTTTTCATAAAAATGAAGATTAAAAAGAATAAATATCCCATAGACTTACATTGACAGAATGTTCAAATGAGCCAAACTCCAACTGTCAAAACTGAGACTCAATCAAGCTTCCCTTCTATGTAATATTTCTAATACATTTAGACTAATTTAAGCTTCCCATTCTAATATTTCAAATATTTCTTATCTATCTATCTATGAGCTGGTTTTTGGCTTTTTTTTTTTTTTTAAACTAAATCAGCTGGTTTTTGGCTGGTTTATTTGCCAAATCTGCTGGTTTTACCTGTTTTCTCTCTCTCTCTCTCTGTTTTTCTGATAGACTGTATAGCCTTCAAAATATTCAAAATTTAAGCTTTAAAGGTGCAATATGTTTTTTATTAAAATATCCAAAGAACAGTGTTATATATTTTGCTGACTTGTGTACTTACATTATCCCAAATGTTTCGAAGAATGTTTAAATCCAGAGAAATAAGCAATTTTAACTAGTGACATGGAGTGTGTCTATAGTGTCACCTGCCAATGACGTCATAACCCCTCGATTTCCGGTTTTGTTTTGTAGAAAACATGGAAACGCCAAAGACACTTTAATATATTGTGCATTTTATTAGATACGTGACGACCGCACAGAGTAGCATAATAACAGAACTTTCATATGTATCTAGTATGATAAAACAGCGCTGCTTTACCCCACATACGCACGACCGGAAGGAGCGGAAGCGCTAAAGTGTGGCATAATAAAAGCTCCGCTGCTTTCTAGCCGTGTGTCACGCTCGTTCAGCGGCCTCGTTTCGCTTCGATGGCTTTCCGCCTAACTCTGCTTCATACTACGATGTTAATAAATCTTTAATACATTAGCTCATCCATGAACATGATTTCTGCCTGAGTCCCGTCGGATTGCGTCGGCTGTGGGGATGAAGCAACAACTCCCATGATTCCACACTCAGTCACAGCGTCATCAAACCATGCCTTTGTTTGTTTTGAATACACGCCCTCTAGTGGTGAAAACTTACATATTGTACCTTTAAAACTTCTTTAAAATCCAAACCACTTCAAACTGAAAACTTTCAATCTTCAAGATTTTAAAACTTTTTCGAACTTTCTGGTCTGGCTTTCTCAAGCCAACTTCAAAGTTTTTCTTGAAAAAAAATTTTTTTTTTTATCTCGTTAAGTTTATGCCAGAGGGAGCGCTTCACGTGATCTCACACAGCAGATCGTCATTGGCGTTTCAACAACTAATAATGTTTACATGTGTTAGCTTGCTTGCTGGCACCTTTCTACACTCACCCGGTACGTTCAAAACTGAGGCGATTTCACCCCAGCGCTTCTCTTTGTCCTTACGGCTGTGGTAGGTTTTCGTTATTTCCACTAACGGACCCCTACAGCAGCTTGTTTTGCAGTCGCACATTGGCTATTGTGAAAGTACTGACGTAATCATAGTTATGAGTGATCATCCCGATTTAAAATCAACATGTTCAACAAACATTCAAACATGTTTGATATGATCGGGGAGGCCCTGATTTGTGTGCGAGCAGATCGGGAGGCGCAAGATTTGATCTGCAAACGGCTCACGTTACCAGATAATCCGTGCCGAACATCGACATGATGACTTTCAGGAGGGGAAAATCGGGGATAAATCGGCCTAAAACTCCTGTAGTGTGAGCAGAGCGATTAGGATCCATTCTCTTTGTGCATGTGTTAATTTTAGCTCCGTCAACTTCAATTTATGAGAATGAGACCCACCTCAACAGCGGCTCTCTCGCGCCCATATTTAGTTTCACCAGCACAATAAATTACGGACCGTATTAAAGGGGTCATATGATGCTGCTAAAAAGAACATTATTTTGTGTATTTGGTGTAATGAAATGTGTTTATGCGGTTTAAGGTTCAAAAAACACAATATTTTCCACATACTGTACATTATTGTTTCTCCTCTATGCCCCGCCTTTCTGAAACGCGTCGATTTTTACAAAGCTCATCGGTCTGAAAAAACATGTGGGGGCGTGTTAGAACGAGCCGTTTTAGGAAGGAGTGGCTGACTCTTAACTTTTATAAAGAATATCTCTTTGGATTTGAGACTTTAGTCTTTGCAACTTTACAGATCTTCTTTATGCACCAAGAGCTTGTAACACTCCAAAGAGAAAGGAAAAATTGAAATCGCATCATATGACCCCTTTAAACTTGCCTTAACGCTCTGTTTATTATAAGCGCGCGCTGCCGTTTTGTCGTCTGCTGCTTTAATCTGGATCTCAGTAGGGTGGATTCTGATCTGTCAATGTTTTTATCGCTCTTCGGCTGGAAAAAAAATGTGATTACAACGATATTTTCACTCTGAGGTAATTATGAATAGTTAGTTTTGGGCTAGTTTTCAGAGCTTTTTTTCTTGTTTGTAAAATTCAGTCTCTTTCCTCAGAACTGCCACTATTAGATTATTTTTATACATCAACATCAGTATTAAAATATGTTAGTTTAAACAGTTCAGCACTGGTATCAAATGGCCTTAAGTCTGTGAGATTCTGTCTAATAAATGCTGAAGCTGCTGTCTCTAACTGTTTCTGTTGTCTAAGTTCAGTCTGAGGTCATGATGGGTAGTTACTTTTAGGCAATATGGCGATACTCAGTTTAGACGGGATTCTTTTCTTTTATCTCAACCTTACTAAAAATATGTGTTTTTGTGTTGTCTAAAACAGTTCATTGACGAAGCGAACGTGTATTTGCCTTTACCTAAAAAAACCTTTTAAAGTTGTTACATTTAATACCCTTTTTTAATCCTCATTATTAGAATAAGAATGGTACACAGCCATTTTTAACTTGAATGTGCAAAGCTTCCGGTATCCAGTTATTTTAGCAATATAAAAAACAGCTTGCAGCTTGATATAGCAAACTGGTATTTGTTATCATAATATTTTAATTTATTATAATAAAAAAATGCTGGTTTGTAGAGCAACTAGTTTTGCCATTTACTAAACTTTGTTATTCTTCTAGTTATTTACCTCTAGCTAATCCGAAGTCTCACACATTCACAGCAAATAGTTTACATTTGCGTTGAAAAATGTGGTTGATAGTCATAGCTACTCACAAAATAAAAACGTGGACATGAAATATCGATTTGACTTAAAATAATCTTACCTTGCTTCTGCTGATAATATAACAGTAATATTAAACATATATTCTGGTGCTAATGTAAAGTTTTACACATTATGAATAAGAATGAAGTATTCTAGAGAGCAACATGATATTTATAATATAAACACAATGCAGTTAAATCTTGCATTACCATGTGCTGCAATTTTAATAAAATAAAAAAAAAAACAGGGTTTCTGTAATAAAGATGAATCTATCAAGATAATTTTGCTTTTCTACATGAGAGCTGAGAGCAGGTACCACCTCAGCAGCCCTGCCGGCCCGTCGAGCAATGACCTAAAGGAGAAATTACATTTACTGGACCGGAGAATGTTTCCCTCCCCGGTGAGCCGGAGTGAGTCTACAACTACTGCAGTTTCATCAGCAAGAATCCTGCGCCTAGGGCCTCCCTCAGCACAGATCTCAACGGATCAAAACCAGCACGCTGTTGCATTTTTGAACAAGGCCGTGAGCAAGGAAGTTCACATTTATATGCTTCTTTAAATTCTGTCTCGATTCATCTGCTCAGTGACCATCATTGTGTCTTGATGCAGTTAAATCTTGCATTACCATGTGCTGCAATTTTAATAAAAAAAAACAAAAAAAAACAGGGTTTCTGTAATAAAGATGAATCTATCAAGATAATTTTGCTTTTCTACATGAGAGCATGTTGAAGGTACCACCTCAGCAGCCCTGCCGGCCCGTCGAGCAATGACCTAAAGGAGAAATTACATTTACTGGACCGGAGAATGTTTCCCTCCCCGGTGAGCCGGAGTGAGTCTACAACTACTGCAGTTTCATCAGCAAGAATCCTGCGCCTAGGGCCTCCCTCAGCACAGATCTCAACGGATCAAAACCAGCACGCTGTTGCATTTTTGAACAAGGCCGTGAGCAAGGAAGTTCACATTTATATGCTTCTTTAAATTCTGTCTCGATTCATCTGCTCAGTGACCATCATTGTGTCTTGTGATGTTCTGATCCTTAATACATAGTTTTTTTTTAATTGATGAGACACTGAAACAGCTTGTTCTTTCAAATGCTATAGTTCCAGCTAGAGCCAAATACATTTCACAGCCAAAACACACTAGGATTAAATCATATTTTAGTGTGCAGTCAGCAAAATCCACTTTCCTAATGCAATTTTGACAAACTTTTCAAGTTCAGATTCAACAGTGTATGGCCTGTGAATACAACCAAACGCCATCCATCAACCATTTACGCTAATTTCTCTATTAATTGACTTTCAGTTTGTAATTGTGGTTTGAATTGATACTTTGAAGACCTAATGCATCAAAACATGTTGATTTGTGATTATTCCTCCAGACAGAGGTCCAAACAATCATCATGTACAAATTGAAAGCCTTTAAATGTCTCGCCTGCCATCTTTATTCACCATCAAAACACTGACCTGCAGGAAAGGCTCTGTCATCAACAATGTGCAGAGAAAAAAAAAACAGCTGTGCCTTTCCACTGTTATTTTGGTCCTATTTAATGGATCCCACTGTTCTCAGATAAAAAGGAGCCATTAACAGAGATGCAACGTACACAAACAAGCAGAAACAAGCAAGCACACACAGACAATCAATCGTTATCCACTCTCAAAGTTGCTGCTGAATTTATACTTCAAATGAAGAAAATTCTCTCAGGATGGTGCTTTCAGGACACAGAAGCAACCGCAAATGAGCACCTGCTCAATGTTTCTGTCTGTAATGGATGGAAACTTGAAGAGATTTGACATTGAGAATGAACATTGGATCTGTACATTTGCTGATTTCTATCTGTCTAATGAGCTGCGTCTCAGCTGGAAGGATAAACAGGAGATTTTCATTTGGATGGTATCCACATGTCTAATGTCACGTGCCGCCGCAACTCTACCTAATGGTGATTGTTTGACTGCCCATGGAAATTGTCAGCTTTAGCTGTGTAGCGGTCGAAAATAGAGAGCAAAATGTTCCAGTCTTGACTGGGGTCATAGGTTTACGTAGGGGGGGACAGTAGGGCTGGGCAAAGGGCTGTGGTATGGGTTAAGCTTCATGATGGTTATGATGCATGTAAAAACAATACATACCTGTATATATAAACTAAACTACAAACCATATAGTGTGTATTTTTTCACAAATGCGAATTAATGAGAGTAAATGCATCAGAATCATCACTATGCATGCAGCATGAGAGAATAAACAATAACACTGAACTGCTTGAATATTGTTTGAATTTCATGAAATGTTAGTTAAAATGGGAATTCATAATTGCTTAATAATTGATGTCCTATAATAGTCTCTTACCCCATAATCCATGAAATTTTAAATATTTTCACTCAGACCATTAGGGCAATTTCAGGTATGCAGTTTCAATATCAATCATTTACATTAACCATTCTACTTAGGACTCGCAGTAGCCAGATTCTCCTCACCATACTAATGTAAATGTACATAAGTGGTGTTGATTTATCAGATATTATCACTTCCAATTTTCCAACCTAATTAACACCTAGAGGACAGATATTACTGAAGCTCACTTTGTCCACAGCAAAAAACCTGTTCGAATATTAGAATCCGTTCTCATCTAGGTACTCATAAAACTCATACAAAAGTAAAAAGTGTTGCCTTGTACCAATTTTAGTCAGGCCTGTTTTTTGAGCTAAATGGGACTTAAGGGTCTCTCAGACTTCAAACAGAAAATAAGGGATATAGAGGATTTGTGGACGTACTGTTCTAAAGTGATTATTCTTGCTACCTTGCTGTCCATTCCAAACCGATGAACCAGAAGCCCTCGAAACTCGGCTATAACTTCAAAGTACTGTGGCTCCCTCAAATAAGTGTTAATTCTAGAATGTAATTAGACTGTAGAAGAAGAAAGGTGGTCACAAAAAGGATAAGATTGATCATTTTTGGGGTATTGTCTCAATTTAAAGATCCTTGTCACTTTCAGTGTTTTAGCTTTAAGAAGTTTATCTCCTCAGTCTAAGGCTTTAAAGTCTTCACAAGAGTTTTCACGACTCATTTTACTAGCAACATTTGATATATTTCTGGGTGAAAAAGCATATTTAGTGAGAAGAAAAGTAGACCAGGACTTGATTTTATCCATTGGGAGATAAGTCTCTCTATATGAAAGGTCTTTGGAGGGGAGGGGCTAAAAAAAAGGACTTGATGTCAGCTGAAAAGAAAATTATTTTCGAGGTGGAGCAAGCTCATTTTTCAAATGTACATTTTGATGAAAGATTACAAAGACAAAAGTTTTTTGCACTTGCACTAGTAAAAAGAGTCAATTATGTTCAGCATCAGTATACTTGCACAGTCCCTGCATTGTAAGGCAGTTTTCAAGGTTTTTTGTAAATTAGGCTGTTGGTTGTAACATGCTCCAGACACTTGCTTGCTCTAAATCGTCCATATGAATATTAGAGATGCAGGGAGCAAACTGATTTCCCATTGCAGTTCCATGGACAGAAAATGATTGTATCAAACTCAAATGTAGAACATCCAAAGGGGCCTCACCTGGCCTACTTGAGTCAGCATATCTCCTAAATGCTTGTTCTACTTCTTTTAGACCGCTTTTGGATGTTCATGAAAGTATACACTACATAAACTAAAACATTAGCAAAGAAAAGCACTGGTTTGGCAGGGATGGTTTCTCGTAATGACTGCTTTCAGGTTTTAAAACCTATCCTGATCATCCATCAGACCATTCAGAAATGTTCTTCCACTGTAATCATGCTAATGAGATTTCCATTTGGATGACTCAGTGACGGCTTCTAAAACAAAACCCACACCATATTAAAATTCTGTGTGAACATGTCAGCCCCCGGAAGGGGATTTTGAAACAATAAAATCTGTCAGTGTCCAAATTTGCACATTATAATAAAAGCCTTTTGCAGATACAGGTGTGCCACATACTGTAATAAGCTGTATTGTAGATCATTTTATAGCTACAAAACAAATACTAGCATCTAGCAACCATCATTGTTCATCTGCTCAAAATGTCTCTTTTTAAACTTAGTTTTGTCAGTTTTCCTACTGTACAACTTCACATGGCTAATATGATTCCCATATTACACCATTTTGTTTCTATGAAGACTTCACCCAAAAGCTTTTTCACTGGTTCTTTAAACTCAGCAAACTTGACTTTTGTAGGCCATCGACAAATCGCTCAGCACCACGCAAAAACACAAAATATATGAAATGCAATTCATCAGACTCAGCAGAATGATGTTATTGAAATAGAACAGTATGACATCTTCCAGCTGAAATATATATACATGTAACAGCAGAATCCAGGTTCACTGAGATTGTGTGTTTGGCCACAGCCAATTAGTTGTATCTCTTGAGACACACCCACTGTGGGAAGAACCAACTTTAGCATTGCAGAGGGATTTCTGAGTTCTGCTACAGTTGCATTTTGACTTTGGTATGGATTGTCATGTTGCTGAATCAGGATTTAAAACATCACACTAGTAGTGACTAGACCCATCTCAGTGCTATGTTAACAAAACATTTACCAGATGCCAAATATAAGTAAATTGTTCATTATAATTTAGTGTCTAAGACTGACATGCTATCTCCATTGTTTACTGCATATACTATTAGTGAGCTGATGAAATATTACAATCTACTTCACAGTTCCTGTACTTATAATGCTGAATGATGGTTTAGCGAAACATGGATGGCCATTACAGCAGACACTGACAAATAAACTGCAAGGCTCCTTTGTATTCATTCCATTTACATAGCTGAAACACTTTCTGTGGTTGACTTGCGTCTCTCTTTAGAATAGCTGAGTCAGCACAGCGTAGCCGTAGAGTGATTTTGTTTGTTCTGGATGCTCTCAGCACTTACCTGTAAACATTCAATTAAGACACCCTATTCAATAATGTACGCATGCACTATCCAACACTATCCAAATCATTTTCAAATTGATTTGTTCTCGTCCATGGCCTTGGAAATCTAGTCCTTTATTGAGTAGATGAAAAATATGTTTAAGTGTATTTGAAAGGGCAAACTTTATTAATAACATACACAACGTTGGCCGCAAGCCACCTGTTAAGTTTGTATTTGTGAAAGAACAAGAACAGAAATTCATCTGATCGCTGGCTTCCTTTAAACACTTTTCTTTAACAAATTCAATTAAGACACCCTATTCAATAATGTACGCATGCACACGTACACTATCCAAATCATTTTCAAATTGATTTGTTCTCGTCCATGGCCTTGGAAATCTAGTCCTTTATTGAGTAGATGAAAAATATGTTTAAGTGTATTTGAAAGGGCAAACTTTATTAATAACATACACAACGTTGGCCGCAAGCCACCTGTTAAGTTTGTATTTGTGAAAGAACAAGAACAGAAATTCATCTGATCGCTGGCTTCCTTTAAACACTTTTCTTTAACAAAAACAAGAGCTGCGGTAACACTTTAGAATAGGGAACACTTATCCACTATTAACTACGACTTTTCCCTCAATAAATTCCTAAATTGTTGCTTATTAATAGTTAGTAAGGTAGTTGTTAAGTTTAGGTATTGGGTAGGATTAGGGATGCAGAATAAAGGCATTAATATGTGCTTAATTAGTACTAATAAATGGCTAATATTCTAGTAATATGCATGCTAATAAGCAACTAGTTAAGAGACCCTAAAATAAAGTGTTACCAGAGCTGCTTGCAATTACTAGATATTTCACTGAAATGAAAATTCGATCATCTTTTACTCATCCTCATGTCGTTCCAAACCTGCAGGCCTTTATTTCTTCAAAATAAGTTTTTCTTTCTTTTCTGTGTAATTACAATGACTAGGAAATTCAATTAAAAAACTAGACTAGTTGATTTGTTCACAAATCAGAGTGATTGGTTCTTAATTACTCAGAGATAACTAATCGTGAATAATCAACTGCAGTATCCAGCAGATATTCCCACCGATCTCACTCTCTCTCTCTATTTCTATACACTCTCAAAAAAAAAATGTGCAAAAAATTGAACCTTTAGGGGTACAACAGCTTGTCACTGGGGCAGTACCCTCAGAGGGACACCTTTGTAACTTCTTTACCCCTAAAGGGTGCATATTGGTACCTTAGAGTAGTAATATGTACTCTTGTGGTACTATTATGAACCCTGTATTTATATTTAATATTTATTATATATAATATTTTCTGTTGTCCATGACACTGCTGTATATCAGTCTGCTCATCCAGGAACCTTAAACCAGTGTCACTTTGTGTCACACTGCAGACTTGCTCTCGTTACATACAAATGCAACTAGCACCATATCAGTTATCGACTGTAATGAAAATAAAATACTTTAGTATTAATACATCTTGTTAGGGCTTTTGTATTTGCACATTGTAATGGTCAGTTTTTCTTTTCTTCTTTTTTTACACTGTAAATTCTAAAAAAAAAATTCAGTTAACTTAAGTTATATACTGATTTGCTACTGATTGCCTTATTAAATAGTAAATTACATAATAAATATCAAGCTAGCTTAATGTCAATTTTGGGTAAAATATACTCTAGAATGTTTACTAATATTACTTCTTTTAATTAATAGTTTTATTTTGTACTACAAGCATCCTAAATACTATTATTCTCAGCACGGATTTAATCTTCTATTTTAAGCAACTAGTACTTCTGTACTAGTTGTACTTATTTCAGTACAACTAGTACAGAAGGTTTGAAAATCCTAAAATGTAGTCCTACTTTAATCCATTAACTTGTACAAAACATCTATTAAACTTTAGCCTGTACATTCCATCAGTACACTATTCAAAACTTCGTGTTCTACAAAATAGAGCCATAGATTTTCAACATCTCACCCTAAAGACGCCATCTTGTATGATCGCTCTCCGCTTTTCTTTTTGCTCCCTTTTCCTCTCCTCCCTCTTTTCCTCTATTACCACCCCTTCTTGCATCTAATGACACATGCTCTTATAGTTTTACTCTTTCTTCATCCCTCTCTCTTCTCGTCTGTGGGTAATTAGCAGTGTTCTGCTTGATGAGACTAAAGCAAGGGATTAATCAGAGCACTAACTGATAGACACGGCCGCAGAGAGTTCCAATCCCCTACAGCTCTCACTCTCTCTGGTGTCTCTGCTCACGCTCTCTGTGTGTTGACTTATTGAAACCGCAGAGAGATACTCATACACAATTTTGGTACATGAAGAATAGATAAAACAGAACATGTTCACCTTAGTATGCAATGCGTAACAGAGAAGCAGGGAGAGAGAGAGGGATGCTGCGAGCTGGAGTTGTACTGATTGAAACAAATGGAAGAGCACTGATAAACTGTCAGTATGTATCCGTCTTTAAAATGGGCAAGAGGTTAATAAATGAGATCAAAACCAAACGAGCTGTGGCATGTGCTGATGCACATGCTGTAGAGTCCATGAAACTCCCCTTCATTTTATCACAAATTTCACTGTACTATAAATTCTGTATAAGGGCTGTTAATTTAGTGGTGATTTAAAGCAATTCCACAAAAATTATCATGCACCAAAGTTTCAGTGTTTTTATCATGACAAAATGACAAAGTGGCGCTCATGACGTAAGATGCTTTAAAAAAAGAGCAAGTTGCAACGCATCAGACAAAAGTTGTCGAATGCATATTAACATAGACTAACAATTAAAAAATACTGTCGATGGAATACAAGAGTGGATGATCCCTAGGTGTACCTCAGAACTCCATTGTAACTTATTGCAAGGTGATTTCATGATATGGAAATATTTACTTTCATCTTTGTTTTTCTCGGCAGATATTACTTGCAAATTAATATATCTTGAAATGAATGCAATTATGATGTTAAATTGACTGATAGTCCTAATAAAGCATACAACAAAATTACTTGCAAATCGATTGATTCATACTGACATAAATTGACATTTTTTGGGAAAAAAAAACAAAAAACTCAAGAGAATTCATGACATTTTTAATCTCATTACCCAACTGTAATTTCATACATTTGCATGCTCTTTAGCTTTAATCCACTCCCAGAGATTCGTCATTAGTGGTGGGCCTTATGTTTTAATTATGCCTATGTCCTTTGAGTGCACTGACCTCTCACTGGGTCATGGGAAAGAACTTCATGGCTCATTTAAAAACGTGAAAAATCTGGGAAACTTTCTATCAGGTAAGTGCTGTCATCACTGGACAGAGTGCTTCGTTATTAATGCTTCTGAAGGTAAATGTGTAGGAGGAGCAGTCATCCAAAGTTATGGTAAGTCAATGTTAATTTAATGGTAATGCATGGAAATCCAGATGTTCTAATGATAATCACGCTGCCATTTTAAAATGGCCTGATTTTATGGCTTAATCAGAAATCCCATACTCGATATATCAGCTACATTCAATTGTCACTTGATGGCATAATGCAACGCTCACTCATGCCCGGAAAATATTATGACAAGCAGCTGAAAGAAACATGGAAGTAAGAGGGAGAAGAAAAGAGACGTGAACCTATTATGGACAGGACAGAGACCGAGAATTTTCCCGTTTTTTCCCCCATTTTTTTAAAAATGTGATTGTTTATTCTCTAAAGCACATCCAATATTTGAGATGAATGGAAAGAGAAATCAGTTACACTGAATGGTGGAGCAGGCATGATTGTAAGCTTCTCTGCAGTGCAGTATTAGACCCTTATCCAGGGACAGAACAAACGAGACAGACTTTCTTCAGCACGACAAGACCGCTGAACGCTGCTGCATTTCTCATAGCCAAAGAATAAACATAAAAACCTAAGAAAAAAAAAATACAAAAGACAAACATATAAAAAGAGAATTTAAAAATCCTACAGGATATAGACAAATATACACTCGCACACATTCACACACAATTAAAGCCAAACGGGCCCAGACACTGTCATTTAACCCAACTTGGAGCTTGAAGAGCAGCAAAGGTTTAAAAAAAATAAGTATTTTACAGCATTTTAAACATATTTGAATCTTTTTTTGTTTTTTATTAAATTTTTTTTCAGATTATATTTATTTCGTATGGTGTATATTCTTTGCCAACTACTTTTCACATTCTGACCACAGAGGAACAAGTGCGAGAGATTTGAGACATTGTTTTGAAAGAAGTCATGCACGTATAATATTTTAAATCAACTTATAAAGTTAGAAAAGGGGAATGTTCAAGACAAAAAAGAAGGTTTCTTCTGATGCAATCCTTTTAGAGTCGGGTTTCTTCAGCCATCACTTTTAGTCTGACTGTCTGGCAACTTGTCATGCCTAAATTACCTTTACAATTCGGAAAAGCAACACAAAATCGTACAAGGCAGGCAAGAGTATGAGCTAAAAGGCATTCTCCAGTAATATTTTTTCTTCTTTAAAAAAAAAAAAAAGATCTTGATTTTTTTACACAACCATTACACAACATAACATTATATGGTCGGTCAAGTTTAAAAACAAAAAACAAACAAAAAAAAAAAATCAGATTTTTCGAATTGGATCACTGTACTTCATACGCTCCAATTTCTCAAGGGAGAATGAGATTTCTTAAGAGAAAATGAGTCCTGTGTTTATCAACAAAAGTCTTGACAAAAAATTCTCTGTTTCCTTTGTTTGTTTTCCACATAGTAGTCAAAGAGGCGTTCTGCACCGTTGATGCAGGGATGAAAGCAAAGCAAAAGGTAGTCGAGAGGAGCAGACAGGAACGGGGGAGTGTGTGCCCAACAGAAGAAACTTTTCAAAATGGCAACCGACCCTGAGATTGCAGGAGTCCGATACAAAACACACCACAAAAGGCACTTTATCAACAACAGTGCTTCTGTTCTACTGAAATTCAAGTTGAGAGAAAAAGTGTGTGTGGAACTCTCTTTAGTGATAAAGCGAACAGAAAAACAAGCGTGTGCACCTGTTTTTTTTTATTCCCGCACGCCGAGAGTTCACTGTCTCCATCGCAACTCGATTCCATCTTGAGCCTCTAGGCGGTCCGAGAGGAATGACAAAACAACACTGAAGAAACCACAACGTGAAATATTGTAAAAAGCCGTAAAATACTTGTGGATTGCAGCAAAGGTCCAGAGCAGGCTGCAGGGCAATATCCTCCCCTCTCGATGCCTCCGTAGCGTGCAGAGGAACTTTTGTTGAGACATAATCGGCCCACGTCGGAGGCTTGGTGTACGGCTTCTCAATAAAACATCCGAGAAGCCAATTGTCCCTCCTGGCCCTCTCCGTTCCCCTCCGTCTTCCTCTAGTTCCCACCTTCAGTCCTCTCCCCCTCCTCCGTAGAGGTCTGCCAGCTTTTTGAAGCGAGGACCCCAGTCATTGAGGTAGTCGTAGTCCTGTTCTCCAGAGCTGGAGGAGTCCAGGGAGCTAACGGAGCCCGCTGTGGAGCCGCTGCCCTCGTAGTCAAACACCAGCAGGGAGTCGTAGGGAGGAGCAGTGGGGTCATTATCTGCCGCACGCAGACCCTAATATTAGCGAGAGAGAACATGAGACGAGGCTGTTGGAACAGACGCATACGAAACACTCTGAAAGCCACTGCTGTAAAGTGCTTAAAGAGGTCACATCAGGAGGAATCACATTTTCCTTGATCGTTTGAGATGAAAGACCTTGATGCACTATGAAAACACACTGTAACTTCCTGCTCAGTGAAAAAGATCATTTTTTGAAATTGAGCTGCAAAAATGACTAATTTTGTGGTTCTTACTCACATCAGGCAGATCAGATGAACACATGCCCATCCACGTTTACTTGTCAATGACTGACCAGAAACTTTGTTTGCCCAGTTCAGTATCGTTAACTTGTTTTTTGGTAAACAAAAGTTGAAAAGAAATAAAGTTTAAACTAAAGTTGAAATAAAATATAGCAAAATAGAAATATTAAATGAAAAACGTAAAACTCAAAACTTAAAAAAAAAAAATATTAAAAGTAAAAATACATTTATTTAAATAGAAACATAAAAAACGAATAAAAATGACAAAAGCATCACACAACAAAGTTAGAAAAACAAACTAAAATGAAAACGTCTCGGTTACGTATGGTAACCCTCGTTCCCTGAA
>NW_015555884.1:0-1552 GCF_001515605.1 Sinocyclocheilus anshuiensis
ATTTTGGATGCGATTAATCGCGATTAATCGGTTGACAGCACTAATGAAGACACAAAGAATTTAAACATTAAAAATGTTTAATTCAATTTAGCGTTAAATATTCACTGGGTTGTGATGTCAGATTAGTGCAGTTAAATCTTAAAGATAAATAAATAAATACATTTAAAAAGTTTTAGATTAAATAGTCTACACATTTTCTACTACATTTTTCTTCCTTTATAATCAAATACAGAGTCAGCTGAAACATTATTTGAATTCTTTACCAAAAAAATTAACTCTAAACAGCACATAAAAACAAAATAAACAGCGGTTGGTCACTTTACATGTCAGTCAAGCTATCTAAATGAGCAGGTCTTGACCAGAATAAGATAAACTGTGGACCAGACGTTGTCATTTATTTAAATGTCAGACTAAATTCTGGATGAGCAACAGGTATAATGCTTTTCCATGCCATTTTATTTCATCGCATGTGATTATTGTAGCTGGAGCAATTCTACCAGATCAGCACATTTTCAACCACCACCCGCTGAGAACTTCCTGCTGAGTTGCATATCAGAGCGCTTCTGAATTCACACGGCTTTCCCTCGTTTTCAGATTCCACATTATAATTAAATGGCAGAGCCAATTCAGTTAGTGACCTCCTATAGAATGCTATTAACATCAGCCACTGAAAAAACACCACATCAATACTAATCTACCCACTGTTAGCGATAATTCAATAAAGCCAGACTCCTGAAAACTGACGACGATATGAAGCGTGTGCATGTTTCCTGCTTGGATAGTAAATATCTCAGAATCTGTAAAGAGAGGAGAGTATAAGATAAAACTTGAGCTGTAGAGGTTACCACAGTCACAACGAGACAGATAGAGTGATCTCTTATTATCTACTGACGAGGGTCTGTTATTTAGCATCATTACTTTTCATCATCATCTCATTCCCTTCCAGCGCTAATGACCTCCATGACTGTGGCTGACAGATTGAGCATTCACTGATAAGAAGAGGAGATGGGGTGAGAAAAATCGAAGAGGCCTTCTGTGGTTAATGTGAAAAGTTAAAAATCACAATTTGAAATGTTACATGTTAAATACATACATATATACATATATACATATAGATGTTTCCAAACTTATCCTTTCCAATCATCCTACTACTTGTCCACTTGATCCTATCCCCACTCACCTCCTTCAGGCCATTTCTTCTTCAGTCATACCGTCACTTACTCACATTATGAACACCTCTCTTCACACTGGTACATTTTCCAAAGCATTTAAGCAGGCTCGGGTAACCCCACTGCTTAAAAAAACCCTCTCTAAATACAGCACTTTTAGAAAACTACAGACCGGTATTGCTTCTTCCATTCAATGCAAAGACACTTGAGCAAGTTGTGTTCAACCAACTCTCTATGTTTCTTGCACAGAACAACCTCCTGGACAACAACCAATCTGGCTTCAAAAGCGGCCACTCAACTGAGACTGCCCTGCTCTCGGTTACTGAAGCCCTAAGACTGGCAAGAGCAGCTTCCAAATCCTCAGTACTCATCTTGCTGGATCT
>NW_015555884.1:2591-3793 GCF_001515605.1 Sinocyclocheilus anshuiensis
GTCACAACTTCTTGCTACTGGGGTTCCTCAAGGCTCAGTGCTTGGACCACTTCTCTTTTCCATCTACATGTCGTCATTAGTATCTGTCATTCAGAAGCATGGCTTTTCTTATCACTGCTATGCTGATGACACTCAACTCTACTTCTCATTCCAACCAGATGATCCGACGGTAGCTGCTCGCATTGCAGCCTGTCTGAGAGACATTTCTAGCTGGATGAAGGACCATCACCTTCAGCTCAACCTTACTAAAACAGAACTGCTTGTGGTTCCAGCAAACCCATCGTTTCATCACAACTGCTCTATACAGCTAGGTTCGTCAACCATAACTCCTTCCAAGACAGCCAGAAACCTAGGAGTTGTGATCGATGATCAGTTAAGCTTCACAGACCATATTGCTACAACGGCCCAGTCCTGCAGATTTGCCTTATACAACATTAGGAAGAATAGACCCTTCCTGTCAGAGCAAGCCGCACAACTTCTTGTCCACGTTCTTGTTCTCTCCAGACTGGACTCTTGTAATGCTGTCTTGGCGGGCCTTCCCGCATGCACTATCAAGCCTCTGCAACTGATCCAGAATGCAGCAGCAATAGTGGTCTTCAACGAGCCGAAAAAAGCTCACGTTACACCTCTCTTCATTAGTTTACACTGGCTACCAGTAGCTGCTCGCATCAAATTCAAGGTACTGATGTTTGCCTACAAGACAATAACTGTATACCTAAACTCCACCAATATACCTAAAGCTGCACCAATATACCTAAACTCGCTAGTTCAAACTTATGCACCCTCCAGAAGCATGCGTTCTGCAAGTGAATGGTGCCTTCATGGTGCCATCCCAAAGAGGCACAAAATCACTCTCACAGACCTTTTCCTGGACTGTGCCCAGCTGGTGGAATGACCTCCCGATCTCAATTCGAACAGCTGAGTCTTTAGCCATTTTCAAAAAACATCTAAATATTCCATTGTATTATAAAAAAATAAAAAAAAACCCTAGCTACGTGTGTGTACTGTGCTAGACTAACTGAGACTTGTCATGCTACTTGTATACTGTTGTTGTTCTCTCGTTGGTCTGACTGCTTCTATTGTTCTCATTTGTAAGTCGCTTTGGATAAAAGCGTCTGCTAAATGATTAAATGTAAATATAAATATATATATATAAATATATATATATATATATATATAAATATATATATATATTTGCAACT
>NW_015555884.1:4005-6623 GCF_001515605.1 Sinocyclocheilus anshuiensis
AAACAGATTTAAAACTTAGAATATATAAAAATATATGTTATAATGTTTAAGAAAATAACTATGAATATTACCGTGTCAAAAATGTAATGGAAAAACAATGCAGTGCGTTTAAAACATCCCATCAGAAACAAAAAATACGCTACATAAAACAACAAATAAATATATATCTAATCCGATAGCTAGTCTTTGTTCCCTGAGGGGAGAATTGAACGCTGAGTTGCAGTGAAGGGTGGAAGTTGAGATCTATTGTGTTGGTGGAAAAGTCATTTTTCCTGCCATGCCATTTCCCAAAACCATTTTCTTGCATTTGCAAGCCTGTCTAATGTCTTGAATGACTGCACTCAGAGAAAAAGGGGGATATGAAGTTTGATTTTTCATAACAACCATTTGACTGCAGTAGAAACAGAACCAACAGCAAAAAATCCATCTCGGAAAACTGAAGGGTGAAGGAACGGGGCTTTCGTTAAATTTGGAGATTGCCTCAACCCACCCGTGACTCTTTTACATGGCCCTGCCTCCGTGTTAATGTGGGTTCCCTGATCAGAAAAAAACAGAAGCAGAAATTGAACACGACTTGGAAAAAAAACAAAAAAAAGTCGCCAGCTCGGTGGCGTCAATGAAGCGATGAAGCAAGTTTAATCAATCTTCAAAGATGGCTATTATTATTCAGGCTCGATTGAGACCGAACAGAGGCGAAACAGAGGCTTTGCGGTTTTCAGAGCCGAGACTCTTTTGATAGCCGCTGACCCGGACAAGCCCCCGGTTCTTCCGCTGAATAATTCATGAGGAAAAAACGGGTCCGGTCTCGGAAAGGACGACGGTGACATTCTCGAGATGGTGGGGGGAGTGAGTGAAGGAGATGAAAAGGAGTTCCAGAAACCTGTGACCCTTTTGTGACGGCTTCCTGACAGCATCCCTGTTAGTATTCTCGGCAGGGGCGGCCACGGAGGCAGGTAATTGTGACATGTTTTACATCAATACGCTCCCAGAAGAGCCGTCGTTCGCCTGGGACTTTCAGTTTTAGCCCGTCCCGCTAAACAACAAACCATTACACCGGCTAATTCCGGCTCTGAATTCCAATTCCAATTGAAGTCGCTCAAATCTTCCGAGAGAATCTGTGGTTGAAGGCAGCTTTTGGGGGGTTTCAAACGCACAGAGATTACCATAATCAGTTCATGGCTGAGGATGTTTTGTAAACGTGGATGTGATTAATGCCGGCAATTACCTTGGATAAATGCAAACAGGCTGCCGTGCCACGGTGCCGGACACGAGAGAGAGACAGACATCGATCCGGATTACAGAGCGGGAGTTTTTCAGCCAGATTCCACAGCTTCTGTAATGAAATATATCCGCGTGCATTCACAATCCTCATTTATATGGACACCTCTCCATCAATCTCATTTTTGGGATTATAGGAGCAGAAAGACTATTTCAGAAATTCCTACCCCAGCTGAAATAAAATATTCCAGACGCACACACACTCCATCAATGCCACGGCCTCTTCTGCCCGATCACTCTGCAGCAGGTCTGCAATTTATTGTCAGGCCAACACGATTCACCCTCCATTAACAGAATCCACTCAGGCCTGCCTTCAATTAACATGAGGCAATCAATTAGCTGGGGAGCCACAGGAGATAAGCATGTGTGTGTTCAGACAGAAAAGACTGTGAAGTGGTCCTAACAGATCATAAACTCTCGGTTAGTTCCTCCTACACACACTTTTGTGCTTCTGAAGTGTGCCGTTACTGACTATAAAGCCAATCAATTGAGGAACATTCATAGATGAGCATACGGCCTGCCAAACTTCCTGTTGAACTGCACTCTTTATGTATAGCTCTCTCACTCTGTCACTATTTATCTCTTTCTCACTTTCTGTTAAGTGTGAGTAATAGTCCTAATGCTCCCAGAGACCGACTCAATCAGGATTCAGGATTCTTCTCTGGATCATCAGTGATATGGAGAGTTTAAGGATGTGATTGATTAACAACACATTTTCTAAAGATCTTCCTACTTACAACAAAGTTGTATTCACTACCTCCTTCAATATATCTATATTCCTTATGAAAACATACTGTGGTACATTAATGGTATCATATTGTAATGCTATGGAGCGTTATGGTAAGATCACATTTATAAACCATGGTATTTATATTGTTCTCTGGTAATATCATGGCACTTGTCTATAAACATGGTACTTTATCACTTCCTACATATTTCCTTCTTTTTACTATTTTTTCCACCTGTCCATCTACATGGCAAGTCAAAGTGTTGGACACACCTGCTGATTATATATAAATAATATATTTTAAAATGTATTATAATATTATAGAATACTATTGAATTAAGACAAAAAAAATATGAAAACACAAATTAAATCAAATTATGTACATTGCAAAAAAGAAATGAAAAAAAAAAGTGCTGTCAAACGATTAATCGCAATTAATCGCATCCGAAATAAAAGAAATTAAATCACATTGCAAAAAAGAAATGAAAAAAAAAAGTGCTGTCAAACGATTAATCGCAATTAATCGAATTAATCGCATACGTTTTTGTTTACATAATATATGTGTGTGTACTGTGTATATTTATTATGTATATATAAACACACACACATGCAT
>NW_015555884.1:9007-28072 GCF_001515605.1 Sinocyclocheilus anshuiensis
ACATATGAGGAGGTGAATTCAAGACCTGCATGGCGCCCTCTACTGGAGCCTCCTCGCATTACAAGGTATTTTCACTCTTGAAAAATACATAAAAGTATTTAGGAGGAGTTCTAGCTGTAATATTTCCCAGCAGTCCAGAGTCTGTGGTACAACTGGGTTAAAACTACTGATTTCTCAATTTATATTAACCCAATATCAAAGTCGTAACCTTGTCTTGAATATATATATATATTAGTACTGTCAAATGATTAATCGCGATCCAAAATAAAAGTTTTTGTTTACACAATATATGTGTGTGTACTGTGTATATTTATTTTGTATATATAAAGACACATACATACAGTATATATTTTGAAAATATTTACATGTATGTACATGTTTATATTTATATTAATATAATTTATATTATTTAAAAATATATTTAATATATAAATATAACATATTTTTCTTAAATATATACATGCATGTGTTTGTATTTATATATACATAATAAATATACACAGTAAACAAAAACTTTTATTTTGGATGCGATTAATCGCAATTAATCGTTTGACAGCACTAGAAAAAATATATACATATATACATTATAGGGTATAAATTATAATTATTTATTTACATTTATAAATTATTATTACCATTGATGTTGTTGTTAAATGTATATTAATTAATATATTGTGTAATTAATTAATTAATTTTTTAAAACTCCTTACAAAAAGAGAGAGTTAAATTTACACTGCATTTGCATAAAATGTTATGACCAGTTTTCATAGATTGTACATGTTTTGTTTTTTATTGGACGGGCAAATTATTTTTCTTCTTTTTCAATTGTGTCCAGACTTTTTCTGATATGTCAAAACATTCATTAGCATACCTTGCAGAGGCCCATGTGACCTGCACATTCTCCAACACACCTCCGTCCCACACATGCACATGCAAACGGTCGATGTGTTCTGCGCCAGCCTGTCAGACGCGATCAATACATCATTCCTCCTGTAACGAGCCCGCGCCTCTCCACCTCTTCCTCTCCTTTTCCATCTCATGATTATTCCTCCTCTCTTACTTCTCCTTCCCGATCGATTCCTCGTTCCGTCCCAAGCCCGGTGTAAGGCACACCACAATTAGAGCGCCTTCTAATCTTCCCCGCTGTCTGTCTCCCGTTCGCTGCCTTCCATTATGTATGATATAAAACCCTCCCCACCAACGCTAATGAAATCAAACAGGATTCAGAGGTATTAAGTCACTTAAACACTCGACAGCGGGGCTGAGAGCAGATCCTGATGGATCTCGATGGAATCCAGATATCCGTCAGCGGTTCACACGTGGTGAACGGTGACTCAAATATCTGGATTTTCTGACCATGCAAACACTCAGCTGTGGCCTTTCGCAATCATTTTATGCTGAATATACTGTACGCTGCCTAAAAGGTTCAGGAAATGACGCATGCTGGACTCAAACTTAGATTGCTAGCATAAGCACCATGTCTCAGCATGTTTTCGCAGCTATGACTGATTTACTTTTCAGTAAATATCTATAATAAATATCCTTAAAACGAGATAAAAAAATACTTACTTTCAGAAACGATATATTGAATAAAGTGTATTTTAGGCATTAACCTTAAGAAAATAGTTTAATTTATTGTAGTGCTGTCAAACGATTAATCGCGATTAATCGCATCCAAAATAAAAAAGTAAAAAAAGTTTTTGAAAAAAATAAATAAATAAAAAGTTTTTGTTTACATAATATATGTGTGTGCTGTGTATATTTATCATATAAATACTCACACATGCTTGTATACATTTCAGAAAAATATGTTATGTTCATATATTAAATATATTTATATATAAAACCTTAAGAAATTTATTGTAGTGCTGTCAAACGATTAATCGCGATTAATCGCATCCAAAATAAAAAAGTAAAAAAAGTTTTTGAAAAAAATAAATAAATAAAAAGTTTTTGTTTACATAATATATGTGTGTGCTGTGTATATTTATCATATAAATACTCACACATGCTTGTATACATTTCAGAAAAATATGTTATGTTCATATATTAAATATATTTATATATAATATAAATTATATGAATATAAATATAGACGTAAATATTTTCAAAATATACACTGTATGTGTGTGTATTTATATATTCATAATAAATATGCACAGTACACACACATATATTATGTAAACAATTTTTTTATTTATTTTGGATGCGATTAATCGCGATTAATCGTTTGACAGCACTAATTTATTGATTAGTCGTGTAAATCGTGTAAATATGTTTAGATATTTTTCCTGAAAACGAGACAAGATGCTAATAAAGAATATGTATTTTACAGTGTATGCCGTGTATGTAATACAGATTGGTTTACATTAATACTGCAGTATATATTAGAGAAGGGATTTTGTGCTTTGAATGATGCATTAACGTATGAATATTAATCTACAAATAACAAGCCTCTTTGTCTGTAGACGTTTCCCGCTACAAATGCTTACAATTCCCAGATGCCTTCAACATCTGCTGCACCTTTCAGAGGGAAAATATGACAGGGCACTAAATAAAGTTACATTCTTTAATTAAATCTCAATCAGAAGAAAAACTAAAACGTCAAAGGAGAGATTTATTAATGCATTATATAAAATAACAGGAAGAGCTAGGTGAGCTTTTGCTAATGAAGCCAACTCGGCGATGAGCTTCAGTTGTAATGGGATCATATTTGACTTAATGGCACTTCCAACATTGGACCTGTCAGCTATTTCCAACACCCATTTGATGCAATCATATTTTGTCATGACGGATATGATGAAGGCCCAAAATTGATTAATTTAGCTCTGTAATTTTTCATTTTAAGTAAAAAGGATTTGTTTCAAACAAAGAAGCCCTATTTTCAAGATCTACATTTAAACCAACACCATGTGTTTCTAATTTATAAGACGAATATACTCTTGAATGACTGGGTAACTGGATCAAATCAAAGTTTCTGCATGCTTGGATGCATTCTCTATGCTCTTTTGATTTGTGAACCTTACAGGGGTGCAGTCCATGCTAATGAGACACCAACTATCCCTACGGATCATACAGCTGCCAGCATCTGGCAATGCAACCTGCAACAGCTCACATGAAACATGGAGTCGTCAAAGCTACTACCAAAAACCAGGAAAAACAAACCAAGCAATTTGTGACACTTAAAAAAAGAGTAGAATAGCACACTCGCATGTGATAAAGACTCCAGTCATATTAGTGACCTAGAAAAGGCACTTTTGTTCCACACACAGCAGGTCGCCCCCTGGTGGCTGCCATATGTAGACAGCCAGAGCTGGGTGGATTACTTACAAATTGTTTTGAATGATTTACAGCCATTGATCATGTAATCTATAAAAATGTAACTGTAATCTGATTATGAGCTCTTTAAAATGTAATATTCTCTAATTACAAGTACTTAATTTTTGGAATCTGATTACATGTCCTCAGTTATTACCCAGCACTGTTGATAGCAAACATACAGCATCAAATGAAACACATAGAACATTTGGAAGATATAATTTACTATAACGGTACTATAGTAAACTCATCCAAAGGGAACTCAAAAGACTAGAAAGCTCCTTCTATCTCAGTCAGTTTTGTTTGGCTCATTTAGCATCTACACCTTCGTTCTTCTTCATTTCTGATAGCGAAATGCAGAGAACAGTGACTATTTATCGAGCAATAACCATTTCAATGTGTTTTTGAGATTATTTAGCACTAAATAAGATTGATGTCACTTTCTTTAGGTATTATTGGATAGCATCCATGACGCAACGCGAGTCCCTGTGCAATGCTGCTCTCTGCTGAGAGTCTGAAAATCAAGGTCGGCAGTATAATAAAAATATATAAACAAACAGACAGTAAAAGTGTGTGGGGGGGGGAGCTTTTACATGTTTAAGCACGGTAGCAGGGGCGCTATAGACGCTAACCTTTAATGTGTCTGAGAGGAAGAGACAGAAAAACCATCATAAACATCTCTCTCCTGATTTTGAGTCGGATTCAGAGTCGTTTTATGGTTCATATGAAAATGCTGGCAGTTAAAACATAATCGTGATCCAATACTAAAACAGGGCTATATAAAACATGAATTAAATCTATAATTTATGCCCAAAGTTATAGTAAAGACTACAGTGAAATGCACTGTTAATATTTACTACAACTAGGCTAGTGGCACCACAGAGCATTTTAACACTGTCGGTCAGACTCAAAAAGATCTAAATGTCATTGCATTACAGATTTTTGTAGATTTACTGTTCAAAAGTACTCCACAACCATGTTGTGGTTGTGACATTCATCTATTTTTAAGTGTGGCAGAAGTGTCCAGATACATCAGTGTAGTTCTTCATGCAAAGCTGCTTCAGTCACATATTTGCATGCTACTCATTTCATGGTACAGCTACCAAAACAATAAAAGACAAGGAAAGATGAATTAGTTATATATATACATACACACTATATAATATATAAAAAAATATAATATTCATATACTGTATATTAAATATAATATATATTAAAAATATGAAAATATAACTATTTTCATAGTTTTATTTTAAAATATTAAAATTTTAATTAAATAAGTATTATATATTTTTATGATTCATACTTATTTCGTAATCAACAGGGTCCACTGGTTTGCTTGCTGCTCACATATTATTGTAGCCCAGTTTGTGCTGAATACAGTGTTATCAGACTGTAGACATTAATACGTTTTTAAGATACTGAAAAAACCCCCACAAATGAGAGGGTTAAATAAACAGTCAACAGGCAGTACAATGACTGATAACTTCATCATCAGCACGAGTAACGCCACAGATACTTCACATCGTGACTCACTTCAGATGAATAAACCTCTGGGATCTGCCAAGCTATTGTTCTGAGAGGCCTTACAATCAATAGATTTACTGGAACCAAGTACACTAAACAATCTGAACCCGGGCCAAAGAAACATTCAGATGAAATACAAAGGCAAAGGCGACTTTCTTTTGTGTGTGAGTGTGTGTGTGTGTGTGTGTGTGTGTGTATGTATGCATGCATGCTCGCAATGTTACTGCCCCTGTGGGTCGAGCTCAGGCCATTTTTCAAAGAACGAGTCTGTGGTTTTTTGGTCATCGTGTTTTGACAGTGTGAGATGAACTCAAAATGCTTTTGAACGTAACAGACGGGGTTAGCGTTACCCCACTCGTGCTGACAGACTTATACGACAGGACGATACACTTATTCTACTGTTTCACCGGCAGTCATTTCACTGACGGACTGATGAGAGAGACAGGCCTGTCTTGTAATACGACACACATACAAAATCTCTCAAGAGAGGACAAAAGTACTGGAACACACTTGCTAGGAATCTCACACAGACATACGCCGGTCTGAAGTGTTGACAGACCCATTAACGGGGCCTCTCTCTGTTATTTCATAACCTCAAACTGATGTGAAATATACTGGCCTTCAGAGTCAGGAGCTCCTTGAATGGATTTCACACCATCTGTCATCATCATATACATTCATACAAGCCATTGCGAACTAATCTTGGGTCTAAATCTTTGTCTAGGACATCTCTCTATGAGGAAGCAGCAGAGCAATGTTTTCAGGAGGGGTGACTGAAGGGCCATCAGGCTCAGAAAGGTCAGTCGTGCATTTACTCTGGCTAAACTCGACACAGATGAAGACAAATAGAATTCACAGATGTAGCCAAAGGACGTCGAATGGGGTTCAGGCGCATTTTAAACGATGACATGTTCCCCCCTAACGATGGACTGTCTACAAAGTCAATCCATCCTGACCTAAAGGTCAAAGGTTGTGCCACCAGCCAGTGGACGGGACGGGGATGCTATCTGAACCACATCTGCTTATCAGGACAGACTGTCCTGTCCACACAGAGACAGAGACACAAAAGGGATGGAGGTCAAAGCTAATGGCCGTCAATTAGCGGCACTTAAAGCTTCAGTGCTCATGCAGAAAGACATTACAACAGCAGAAGAGGGAGACAGAGCAAACAGACAAACAACAAGGAGACGCTGAGGAGCTTCAAATGAGCCGGACAGTGATTAGATGGCAAAGTGCTTCAGCGGTGACAGAGAAACGCAAACAGTCATTAGCGAGAAGCTATGTCAATGAGGATGGCGACCTCTCAACCTGAAATTTAACAGCCATGTGTTGATTCTTTTTGTGTGACACCAATGAAATTGCATTATGCTGTAGAATTGTTTGTATATATTGAAAATTAATGTTAGACAGATGTAGTTAATATGCATTTCCACACTTTAAAATGTGTTTTACTGTAATTAGACAATAATTGTAAACAAGCTTCCTATATAGGCAGCATTTTAAGGAAGACAGTATAAAGGCAATAAAAGATCATAAATTTAATAAAAAATGAAATATAATAAATGTACACAGGCGCGCACACACACACACACACACACACACACACACACACACACTTACATACACACATCATTTTACATGCATTTTATATATTTTAAATATATATTCATACTTCCTTAAATACAAATAAATGAAATACTTTTTTACTGTATTTTAGACACATACAAACAAACACACACAAAATTGATTTTACATTTTTAAATTTTCATTTATTTTATATTTTATTTTACACACATTTTATAAATTTCATTTTACATTTTTAATCTATTTTTAAAAAATATTATATTATAAAGAAATAAAAAATGGATAAAGAATAAAGTCAGAGTATCTATAAAAATGAAATGTATATTTTTAGATATGATATTCAGCAGAGCCTGTCACCTAAATACATAAAAACGAAATACTACACTAAAAGAAAGTTGCAAGTTGGACCCTTGTATACATCATATGCTCTGTTTCTGTATGTGTTAAACTGAGAGAAAAGAGGGGGAAAAAAAACAAGTGAGTGAAGAGAAAAATATGGTTTGGAAGAATAATCCCTGGAAGGATTTGAGAGGGCAGTCCAGGTCAGCGCTGTGCTCGCTGTCCCGTGGAACAGCTGAGGAGATATCGATCAGGAAGCCGGTGAATATCTAATCAGGGAGAGGGTTTACTTTTGCTCCGTGTCCCAGAGCCAGGCCTAGGCATCAGGACAACACATTAGAGACGGAATTATTCAACAGTTTTACCTCTTTAACATTTCAATGACTGTGGAAAGTCATTATTTTGAGAGAATGGGAGGTCTAAATCATTTTACATGCATTTTATATATTTTAAATATATATTCATACTTCCTTAAATACAAATAAATGAAATACTTTTTTACTGTATTTTAGACAATGAAACAGTAAAACTGTAAGCAGGCTTCCGCTATAGGCAGCATTTTAAGGAAGAGCAATATAAAAATGGCAATAAAATATAAAAATAAATACACTGAAATATAATACATCTAAAATATATAAATGTATGTGTGTGTATGTATATATATGCATATATATATATATACATACATAAATACATATATATATATATATATATATATATATATATATATATATATACAGAGCATAAAAAAAACACTCGAAAAATCAGAGCAGCGGAACGATTCCAGCTATGATCCATGACCTTTAAAAACACTCGACTTAATGCAGGCCGCTAATGTTTATTTAAGCTTATTTCAATATTTACGTGAGTTATTAAAAACAGGAATGCATTAATTCAACTCGGGACCTTGACAAATCAGATTCAGTCTCCATCAGTATTGTAGGCATGATGAAAATCACAGACAAAGCCTTGTGATGCAATCAAGTCAAAATAACAAATAAGTACCTGAGGCTCAAGGCTGATGCTAGATGAGGACTGAACCGTCTGTAGTGCACAGACTGAGGTGGTAAGTGATGGCACCGTCTGATTGGCCCAAATAAAGGGGGAGTGAACATTTGGGGGTAACACGAAATTCTCCCCTGCCAACCCTGTCATTTGCTACCTTGGCAACAGACGGAGAGAGAAATATTATTCTTTGTGTGTGTCTGTGTGTGCGATATGAACGTGTGGGTTTGAAACATAAATATAAGAGCGTACAGACCTTTTAATAGCATACACTGAGAATGAACAAAGTACAACAAATCAAAACACAGTTATTAATAAGGCATGAATGTAGATTATTACCCTTGCATCACCTCTAATTAGTCATTAAACCAGTAAGCAACCAAAGCAGCACATATGTCCTTGTCATTCTCTTTCCCCCTTCATCGATTGTGCCTTGAGTTCAAGCTGTCCTTTTGCTTTGAAAATCTGGGTGAAATAAAGCGGGCGGCACAAAGGACTCTAAGGTTTATCTAAGGCTCCCATGAGGGAATGGTGAAGATGATCTAGTTTGAGCAAAAATACACTGATTCATCTTAACTGGACGTAATCCCGCATAACACCTGCTGCTACAGGACCAATAGCTTCAAACTGACACCTTGAAGCTGCCATTTACTTCAAAATGAAGCACTTTGTTTGTTCTTTGCTCAGATCTTCCATACTTCTCTCCATCAGCCATCCATAAATTGAAAAAAAAAAAAAAAAAACTGAATCAAGTTTCAGGTTGTTTGAAGAAAAAACATTTAAAAATAATAATGAACATAATATTATAAATATACTTCCATTTCATAAAAAAAATAAAAAATAAAAATAAATAAATACATAAATAAAATAAATTAATAATTAAAAATAAATAAATGTAAATAAAAAATGTACATAAAACTAATTATATTTTAAATAAATATAAAATGTAAATAAAAATGTATTTATTTATTTATAATATTGTATTTGTTGTATATATAATTAACAATTTTCATTCAGAAATTGCTAGTAAATTTCACAAATAATTACAAAATAAGGGCAAATATCTATCTATCTATCTATCTTCATCATCTATCATCCAATCCCTCTCCTCACTGTCATTCAGTCAGTCTAAATCGTTTGCCCCTTACTATCGCTACAGGGTGAACCTGTCTCTTTTTCTTCTCCAAACACCTTCTATCCATCATGATGGGAATTCTGGGCCAAGCCTCTCTGTGAGCAGGCACCAACTCACCCGCCCTTCCTACGCCCAAATCACCAGTCATCCGAATGAAGGATGGTGGAGTTTAGGTGGGTCCATTTGGGCAACTCTCTCACTCTCTCTCGCTCATTTGCTCTTTATCTCTCTCGGCCCCAGGTGACGGTGCTAAATACTGTTGTCTCCAGAGGAAGTGAATCACCACTCCATTTATTTCATAAATGAGTCCTGCTGGCCTGTTTGATCTATCAAAGACCAAGTGTCTCCACTGCAAACACAAACTAAGAAATGGTGAGCTTTTCACAAAGTGTGGAGAAAATCTGTCTACATCACCAATCACACCAATTTTTTGCTAGTTTTGAGTCTTAAGTTTTAAGGTGTCTATGCATTAAAGAGCACTGCAAAACCATACTATTATGGTATACTGTAAGGATGTAGATGACAAATGCAAGGGTTCACTCTGCCATGCTACCAATAGTTGAGAAAATCTGCTGCAACATTGACCAATGAGAAATTCAAGAAGGTTCAGTTGTCCTTCCACACCTATAAAACACATGGAACCAAAGGAAATTCTCATTAGTAAATCAACAGGCAATGATGAACTTCAAATGCTACCACATAACAGAAAAAGCAACTTTTTTTTTTTTTTTTACAATTGGCAGCTAAAACACAAAGTAACGATGGATCCAAGTGACTCAATGAAAATAGAGACTGTGATATTTCACTCTGTGTTTACAAGACATGTGGGTTGCTAAGCAAAGCCCCAGGAAAAGCCACCAGTTCACGTCCTTTGAGATCGGCCTAATTATCGTTTGGAGAGCCGTGACGAGGGGTCCACGAGACGAGAAGGGTGGAGCTATTACCTAGGGAGTGATCGGTCACGTTTCGCACCTGATGCTTCATGCATCTACACCGACTTCCACAAACCAGAAGAAAAACACCAAAAAAGAAGCACACAAGGTTTTTTTCTCTTCGCTGCAGCCTGTTGGCACTATCCTCCCTTCTGTAAGTCCCTCCAGCTGCCAAAACACACAGCACACTCTCTCGAAACCTTGCGCTACAACCCCCAAAGCCTGGTCAAACAAACACAGCGCGCCGCAGAAAGACAGAGAAAGAGGAAAAAGCGAACAGGAAGGGCACATCAGTATTATTCAGGCCTCTCCACATATTATTAGGCAATATGTTCTAATTAATTGAATTGTGGTCCTGTTGGTACATGCGGCTCGGCTGCAGCACGTTTCTCATTAGCACAGGAGCTTCTCTCCTTCACCTAATGAACAATAAAAGCACTCTCCAACACAAACGCCATCAGGGAGTCGCCGCTCGACGGCCCCGTGCAGTAATTGGCTAGTTGGCTCTCGTTAAGGAGGGGGCGGCGGTTGTCGTAAAAAGGCAATAAAGAAGCATTAGGCTAGTGTTTCAGTAAAGTTCGACAGGGAAAAGTCAACATGCCAGAATTTGAGCGAAGGAAACGGGAAGAGGATATTTATTTTTGAGCGAGTTCATTTTGTTAGCACACACAACAGATCTTAACAGGAATCGAATGGAAAGCAGAAAGGCTTCCATTAAGGTGAGGCTAGAGAGTGTCAGAGCTCTATTGGCGTGTGAAAGACACGTCTTGAAGTTCGGCCAAACGCCGTGCGGAGGGATTTTCCTCCTCATTTACCAGCCTCTCTCTCTTTCTCTCTCTTGGTACTGCTGTTTGCACAAGCCAACAATCTAAACTGTGAATCTGTTGAGGGCCAGAATATTACAATGAACAATTACCTTCTCTTACCGTGAGGCAGATTATTTACGGCTAGGCACAGCATGCCGCCACATTGTACTGCGGAGAAAAGCAAAGCTGCCGAACATAAAACGAGCACGACGTTTCATAAAAAGTCACAGCGTGCCGTCTGAAGGGTCAACTCTGGGTGTCTCGCATCTTGACAGCTGAACGCAGAAGCTTACAGCAGTTCATGTGAAGTTGTAATGAAAACACTGTAATAGTAAATAAAAGGTGAGCAGATTTGTGTCTGTTTAGGTTGTCACTGCATCTGCATTATTTATTACACAGTTCAACAGAATACTTGATTCTAATTGGTCGAGCACTGCATCCTGTGGTGAAATATTTCAGTGTATATAGTGATAGTAATATCAGGTCAAATCAATAGTTTAATCCAATTTATTTACTTTTATTTACCAATTTATTATATTGAATGTAAATGCTTTTTATTTCATTCCTTTTTGAGTAAAACAATCAATTACATAGTCTGATTATACCTATCAGGTTTTAGAATTAAATGCATTAAACTCATATGCCATAGTCCCAGCATGCACTTCTGAAACCACTCAGATGTTTGCTGACTGAGGCTTCATTGAGCAAACTAATCCATTTAACTTTGTTCTGCTTTTAAATGGACTATTGGGAATACAGTGTACTTCCACTGGCCTCATATTCACCGGCTGAAAATAAGAGAGAGGTATTACATGGCGTTTGCTGAGTCCACATCTAAAACACTGAGGGGAGGAGATCAGCGTAAATGTCGATTCCAGACACGTTCAGTAATTCAACAATATCCATGGTGGATATTATGAGGTTAGTGTGCTCTGTTGAACTCCTTAGTTAGTGCACTTCAAAGCGCCCTCAAAACTCGGCAAGCATGCAGACCGCAGGTGCAAACAAAAACACGGCCTGACCCGGATGACAATAATTAGCACTCTGTTTTAAAAAGGGTTCCTTTCAGTCACGCATCAGTTTTCACACTTTCAGCATCTTTCTCGGGTGGTAATTCAAACATTTAAGTGCAATTTCCAGACACATGCACATAAAACATAGACAGTTGCAAAGCTTCTGGCCTGAAATACTTGTCACAGAATTATCCTATGAGAGAAAAGAGTGACTTCCCTGTGCAAAGTTGCCTGAAGTCACACTGCAAACACCAAGTGTCACATTCTTGGAGAGCTAATACCAAAAAAGAAGAATAAAAAAAAAACATAGATGCCCTTTATAGGGCTGGTGTCATTAATTACAGAATATATTACATATTCTATTAGGGCTATCAATCGATTCAAATTTAATTGAATTAATTAAATGATATGCCAAATAATTAATGAAATCATGTCTGAGCTGCGGCACATGGGGCGTTGCAAACACTCATGACATTAGAGCTGTTGCCTCAGGTTTGAATCTGGCCAATTAAAATAAATAAATAAATAACAATCAATCAATCAATCATGCAATCAATAAATGTAAAAGCTCTCCAAAATAAATTAAATAAAAATAAAAGCAAAAGAGCCTTAAAAACAATACAAAATACAATAATAAAATCAAATATCAATTGTACTTATTTATATATTAAAATTTGATGAGAAAAGCTCTCAAATGAAAATTATCGACATATGCAAACTGACTTTTTTGGCAGTTGTGTCATGTCTCATGTCATGAGTGTTGCATATTAAGTCTACAAGTAGATAAACTTCGAAAAAATGCATCATGAGTCCCGTGAATTCGCTTCTTTTCTTTTGCGCTGCATCTAAACTTTTGAACTGCCCCCATTATCCATCTAAACAGCAAAATGGCTGTGACCCACCTGTTGTTATGGTTAACCCATGAAAACACACATGCCAGAGGGAAACAAACAAGTCTAGCTAACTGAACATCAGTCACACTTAGATACAGAAGAGGAACGTAAATCAGAGTCTGTCTTTGGAGAATACACACTCACACACTGCAAGCAGGCTCCATATGGGCCGGGGCTCTGCTGAGAGATTTACACACTGAACACTGAGCAGTCTTTGTGTACCAGTGGACACAGACCCTCTGCTGGCACTTCCAATGGCAGATAAACGCAGTGTGTGTGTGTGTGTTGAGAACAAAGAGGGCCCTCAGCAACTGCTATCAGACTGCTGGATAAACGCTAAAGAGTATGTCTCAATCATCCCTGGTAACCCGTAGCAACGACCCTGAAGAGAGATAAGTCTGTGAGCGTGGAGGAGGGTTTGTCGAGAGAAAGAGGGAGGAAAAGAGGATAGAGACAGAAGAGGACTTGACCTCAATATAATATAGTTTTGTTACTGAGAGTTAAGCAAAGTGAGATCTTGCACAAAGGAACCAACATGACTTCGGGAATGAGTTAAAACAACCAAATTCATTTAAATGCAGTCCAATTATCGTTCTGTCAAATCAGCACAGTGAAATATGGGAATGTGGAGAGAATCAATGACTGTCATCTTTACAGGGCCATAAATTACAGGCTGTTAACGGCCGTTCCTCACTAAGACATTTGTTTGACAGCAGGTCAAACTGTGAGATCTGTGAGATTCAAATTGATATAGTGATGTCACGTAGAGTAACGGCAGCCAAAAGATGGGAGTAATGTAGCTGTGATATTAGAAAGAAGCAAGGGCAGAGGAAGAGATCAAGACAGAAAGGAAAGTCTAAGATATTAGGGAAGGAAGTTGAGGCCTAATGGTTAGAGAGTTGGACTCGTAACCCATAGGTTGCGGGTTCGAGTCTCGTACCGGCAAGGATTGTAGGTGGGGGAGTGAATGTACAGCGCTATCTCCCACCTTCAATATATATGACATAATACATGTCACGTCACTTTCACTTTCACTTTCAATACCACGACTGAGGTGCCCTTGAGCAAGGCACTGAACCCCCAACTGCTCCCCGGGCGCCGCAGCATAAATGGCTGCCCACTGCTCCGGGTGTGTGTTCCCGGTGTGTGTGTGTTCACTGCTGTGTGTGTGTTCACTTTGGATGGGATAAATGCAGAGCACTAATTCCGAGTATGGGTCACCATACTTGGCCACATGTCACGTCACTTTATACTTTATACTACGACAAGGAAGACATTAAAGCAGAGAAAGAGGAAGATATAGCAGAGGAAGAAGAAAGGGAGTGAATCAACAGGAAGTAGAAGAATAGGCGGAGATTAAGAACAAGAGGGGAAAGAAAAGGAAGAGAATGAGACAAAATGGGGAAGGGGAAGAGATCAAGACATAAATAAAGTTAGAGGAAGCAAAGATTGAGATTGTGATATGGGGAGAGGAAGAGATGGAGGATGGTAATGAGGAAAAGGAGTAGATCGAGACAGAGGCAGAGAGAGATTGAGACAGATGGGAGAGAGGAAGGGGAACAGGAAGAGATTGAGACAAAAGGCAAGGTAGAGGAAGAGGTGGAGATTGCAGTGGAAGAGAAAGAAGAAAGTGAAGTGATCAAGAGGAAGCAGGGGAAGAGTAGGAGGCAAAGACTGAGACAGCGACAGGGTAGAGGAAATTGAGGAGGAAGAGGAAGTGTGTGAGACAAACATGAGGCAGAGGAAGAGGAAGGGCTCAAGACAGAAGCAGAGAGAGAAATTGAGACAGACAGGGTAGAGGATAGGGAAGGGGAAAAGATTGAGAGAGAGCCAGGAGAAAAGGAGGAGTCAGAGAAAGAGTAAGAATTGGAATTGGGAGGAGAAAGAGATTGAGACAGTGGCAGGGGCAGGGGCAGAGAAAAAAGGAAGAGATCGAGACAGAAGCAGAACGAGAAACTGAGACAGACGGGAGAGAGGAAGGGGAACAGGAAGAGATTGAGACAGAGGCAGAGCAAGAAGAAAAGGATAAGTCAGAAGGAGAGGAAGAGGAGGAGGAAGAGACTGAGACAGTGGAAGGAGCAGAGGAAGAAATTGAAACAGTGACAGGGAAGCAGCAAAAGAAGAGATGAAGAGGAAGCTGGTAGAGGTAAAGGTAGTGGTGGAGATTCAGACACAAAAAAGGTAGAGAAGGAAAATGAAGAAGAAAGGGGAAGAGGAAGAGACTGAGACAATGATGGGCCAGAGGAAGAGGTAGAGGAAAAAGAAGGCGAAGCCATCAAGTGGAAGCCGGGAAAGGTAGGACAGCAGAGGCTGAGACTGCGACAGGGTAGAGGAGGAAGACAAAGTGTCTGAGACAGACCAGGGCAGAGGAAAAAGAAGAGATCGAGACAGAAGAAGAGGAAGAAGTAGAGATTGAGATAGACAGGGAAGAGGTAGAGATCAAGACAGAGGCGGAATCGTCTCTGGGAAGAGAACAAGACAGGAAGATGCTAAGACTGCAAAGGAAGAGGAGGAATATAGGGAAGCGATCAAGAGGAAGAGGAGGAGCAAGAGAACGAGACAGTAACGGGGTAGAGTCAGAGGAAGAGAATGAGAGTGAGACGGGCGAAGACCAGGATAGAGACAAAGGCAGAGACAGAATACTGAGGAAACTCAGAGGAGTGGTGAAGAAAGAATTTGACACTGAAATTGAGAAGAGCACAGTTACAGAAAATTGGACATGACACTCAAGAATTCAGAGTGAAAATAAGTCACTATAAGCCAATCTAAAGCTCAGCAAAGTGCTTGATAGGTCTAAACGTGTTAGCGTTTGTGGAAACATATGTGCAGGTCACAATGTCAAACAAAACCTTCATCTACAGTATTTCCTCTCTGTTAGTCGTCCTTCTGCTCTGAGCCGAGACGGGTCCATTTAAGCCAATTAGACCCACTTCTCCTCCCTTATCCATCCTCCCATCTCTCTCCAGTTTTCAGTCATCCCAGCAGGCCTTAAACACACACACCAGGCCTCCCCGAACAAATATTAACTCCATACACACTCTCAAGACGACCTACATTTACCCAGCCAAGGACTGGGCACTTTTTCAGAGACTTTGAACACATTTAGGAAATCCTGTTAAGAGCTTTGGACAAGAGCGCACTTGTTTATTTATATCTCGCGCTCTTGGTTTAGTCTCGCAGTCTCACTTTATTTTCATTGAACTTCCCTTAACTGACAAACTGAAGTGTGTAGCCGCGAGGATACTGTTGTTTTGGTGTTAAGAACCATCTGTTGCTTCTAAGGACGTGAGCTCTGGACATTTTATCAGGATTATGAAAGCCAATATGTTACTATTTGAGAAAATTCAATTTAAAACCACAGCAATCTCATTAGCGCTCATAGTCAACTGAAGCTCAGCCTACGAGATGCTAATCGATGTGAAAAAGAGCACGTTATAATTTAAGAGTTGTTTACGATCTTCATGAGTCGGTGTATCAACCATAATTAACGCTGACTCTGCACATATAAAATATTTGAATTTTAAATGTCTAGTGGGCGTCTACAACAGCTCAGCAAGGAATATGAACATAATTTCTGGATATACAGTGGTCTTAATGAAGCCTAGCGAAAGAAAAGCTGCTTGTGAGAATGGCTATAGTAGGTTTTGGAATAAAATACTAGCTACGGTAACACTTTAGTATAGGTACCAATTCTCACCATTAACTAGTTTATTATTAGCATGCATATTACTAACGTACTGGCTGTTTATTAGTTTTTATAAAGCAAATATTCTGCATGACCATATTCTATATCCCTAATCCTATCCAATACCTAACCTTAACAACCACCTTACCAAATTAGTAATTAGGAGTTTATTGAGACAAAAGTCGTAATTAATAGTTAATTAATAGTGAGAATTGGACCTTAAAATTAAGTGTGATCCTAGCTACTTACTGCGGAGTATATACTAGTGTAGCGTGTTAATGTTTAAAATGTTTATTGTTACATTTTTAAATAGTATGCAGTATACAGTGTCAGATGACATAATACGGTACTCAAATTTTTTATTTTTTAAATCCAATTTTATATAAAAACAAATGATGGCAATCCCATCAAATTATCAACAAAAGTGTTAAAAAATAAATACTTCTGGGTCATTTGTCATACTGGAAATGGAAGGTCAAGTTAAGACCATTGCATTGTGGGATACATTAGCCTACATAGTGTGCTCTGTTGTATACTGCAAATTTAGCATGCCATTCCAAACATAGTGTGTGAGACAGTGGTTTTTACAAAACTTACCTATAGATGTGGACAAGAGGAAGACATCAGAACACACAGAGGAACAGCAGAGATCCAGGAAGATGGTGAAAGAGAAATAAAAAGTTATTATTAGATTTGATAATGAATAATATAGAAATATGTAAAATAAAATAAGATAAAATAAAATAAAATATTGATACCGAAACTACCCACTTGCCAGCATTTTCTTTTCTTTGGAGGCAGACCCTGAAGGAGACTGATCCTCTACTTAAATTTGCAAACACTTCTTTACTGTCACACACACACAACACACACACACACACACACACACACACACACACAGTCATCCAGCTCTCCCTCTAACAGCTGCTAGGGATTTGACCTATGGCTGGAGGAGAAACTCACTCTCTCATTGACTGTCTCTCGGTTTCATTTAGCCTGCTGGGAGTCTTATGGTTCTGTATTATTATTCCATTTCTCCAGCAAAAAAAAACAAACCATATTCTGCTGGGGAGGCATCAGGCTCCAGGCTAGAGCAGAACATGAGAACACAGGTCAAAAACTGTGTGTGTGTGTGCATTTGACATACATGAGCGTCTCTTACCCAGAATTCCAAATGATCACATTGTAACACTAATGGAGGACGCACATGCAAAAACAACACATCCCTCATTAAATTAAGCAACTAGAACAAGCCAGCGAGAGATTTTTTTTCTTCTATTTTTTTTTTCTTTCTCCGAATTTGTTCTTCGGTGTGACTAAATGAGCTCGTCAATGCCCCCAAAATGTCACTAGCAATCAGCGGCAAGAGACTTCATAAGTGGCGGCATTAAAGACACATCCAGAAGGCAATGACTGCGGCTCGCAGAGATAAACTCGGCTGAGTCTGTCTTTAGATTCTGCGGTGGAAATCTCCAGCCATTGTGCCGTGTTGATTGGAGCATTACAGCACCTGCTCTGAAATGATTCAGGCAGATTTACAGACACCCTGCTGAACGAACGACAAGTGGTTGAGACGATCACGTCTCACTCTAAGGATTTTCAAAAACCAGTGAATTCAGGATACCAAACGAAGTGCGATTATAGACTTGTTTGCATTGAAGTAGATGTGTTCCCATTCTTTGTTGCAAACAGAACAAACAGTTTCTTAAAAAAATGCCAATATAAGCCCGGATTTTAATCAATTTAGACTTGTGATTGGCTGATATCTATGACATGCTCCAATCACATGTCTCTACTTGTTTTGCTAGGAAATCCATTAATAGATCAGATCATTAGCAGACAGACAGTACAGGAACAACCTGCATACGAGGCACAATGTGATCCCAGCACTTAAGGCAGTCGTACAGCCGAATGGAAGAGTGCACAGTGTAAGTGCATGTATCTAGTGTCAGGATGTAGTTGTTTTTTAGGCTAGCATGCAGCATCAACCAGAAATAAACATCAGAACAAACCAAATCGTTCAGGAAGAGATTTTGTTGCCAAGTAAGTCAAAAAAGGAGCAGAAGGAAATCAAGATAGCATCAATGTGAACAGAAAGACAAGATGGAAGACAGAAAGCAAGAGGAGAGGCATCCAGCGCTGCCTACAGGCCAAATCTATGCAGGATCAAAGCTGTGTGCTGCAGGTCTTTGTTGTGGACCTTCTGCTACGGCACAAACACACACATGAATGTGACTGATCGGGAGACCGTGGGGTGAAGGAAGTGCCAAATCGCCCCCACCGCACTGACACTGTGACAAAGAGTGCAACCAGACATGTACAGTGGGTACGGAAAGTATTCAGACCCCCTTAAAATTTTCACTCTTTGTTATATTGCAGCCATTTGCTAAAATCATTTAAGTTAATTTTTTTTCCTCATTAATGTACACACAGCACCCCATATTGACAGAAAAACACAGAATTGTTGACATTTTTGCAGATTTATTAAAAAAGAAAAACTGAAATATCACATGGTCCTAAGTATTCAGACCCTTTGCTGTGACACTCATATATTTAACTCAGGTGCTGTCCATTTCTTCTGATCATCCTTGAGATGGTTCTACACCTTCATTTGAGTCCAGCTGTGTTTGATTATACTGATTGGACTTGATTAGGAAAGCCACACACCTGTCTATATAAGACCTTACAGCTCACAGTGCATGTCAGAGCAAATGAGAATCATGAGGTCAAAGGAACTGCCTGAAGAGCTCAGAGACAAAATTCTGGCAAGGCACAGATCTGGCCAAGGTTACAAAAAAAATTCTGCTGCACTTAAGGTTCCTAAGAGC
>NW_015555884.1:28568-29478 GCF_001515605.1 Sinocyclocheilus anshuiensis
TCCTATCCAAAAGTGTTGGTACCATACGCTTCTACTATATAATGTTAATTCTAATTGCTGAAAACCTAAACTTTATCATTTATTATGTATTGATTATTATTATTATTATTATTATAGTAGTAGTAATATAGTAGCATATCAACAAATAAATAAAATTATTATTATTATTATTATTATTATTAGTAGTAGTAGTAGTAGTCATAATATTAGTAGTAGTATAGTTTATGTATGTATTTATTTATTTTTAAACATTTATTTGTCAAACAAACAAACAAACAAACAAACAAACTAATAAATCAATAAGTATAAATAAATAAATATTCCATCCGACTTTCATCAAAATCAAATCAGTAATGAGACTATGATCACAAACTGCTTAGAATGGCCACTGCAATATCACAATTCAAGAGCACTGCTTCCCTTAAAAAAACAAAACAATACAAAAAAAACAAAACAAGATTCCTAGATTACCCTTAGTACTCCTATAGAATATCCAGAGCTCACGTCAAAGGTCAAAGGTTAAGTTATTTAAATCTCGAGTTGAACTCAAATGAAATGGCAATATTTGACAAACGAGGACAGAGGACAGGCGGGACCCGGCCAAAAAGGTTTTAAAAAAGACACAGCTCATGAAGAGAGTTAATCACACATACAGCATACGTCAGCCGCCCGATTGGCAGCCTACACCACATTTATTTCCACCAAGCAAACATTACTTGAAATATTAATCTCTGAAGCCAAATCGTCGGCACACAGGGCCTGTGTCGAAAACATGGGAACGGTGCATTCGAACAATCTCTAGCCAAATCGAGGGCCTGTGTCGAAAACATGGGAACGGTGCATTCGAACAATCTCTAGAAACCCTCATTTCCCTCATTTGAAATAACTTACAGTGAGCCCTTTGAAGTGC
>NW_015555884.1:48228-52293 GCF_001515605.1 Sinocyclocheilus anshuiensis
TCCTATCCAAAAGTGTTGGTACCATACGCTTCTACTATATAATGTTAATTCTAATTGCTGAAAACCTAAACTTTATCATTTATTATGTATTGATTATTATTATTATTATTATTATAGTAGTAGTAATATAGTAGCATATCAACAAATAAATAAAATTATTATTATTATTATTATTATTATTAGTAGTAGTAGTAGTAGTCATAATATTAGTAGTAGTATAGTTTATGTATGTATTTATTTATTTTTAAACATTTATTTGTCAAACAAACAAACAAACAAACAAACAAACTAATAAATAAATAAGTATAAATAAATAAATATTCCATCCGACTTTCATCAAAATCAAATCAGTAATGAGACTATGATCACAAACTGCTTAGAATGGCCACTGCAATATCACAATTCAAGAGCACTGCTTCCCTTAAAAAAACAAAACAATACAAAAAAAACAAAACAAGATTCCTAGATTACCCTTAGTACTCCTATAGAATATCCAGAGCTCACGTCAAAGGTTGATCCAAAAGTTATTTAAATCTCGAGTTGAACTCAAATGAAATGGCAATATTTGACAAACGAGGACAGGCTAACCGCGGGACCCGGCCAAAAAGGTTTTAAAAAAGACACAGCTCATGAAGAGAGTTAATCACACATACAGCATACGTCAGCCGCCCGATTGGCAGCCTACACCACATTTATTTCCACCAAGCAAACATTACTTGAAATATTAATCTCTGAAGCCAAATCGTCGGCACACAGGGCCTGTGTCGAAAACATGGGAACGGTGCATTCGAACAATCTCTAGAAACCCTCATTTGTTTTAGCTTAAATAACATACAGTGAGCCCTTTGAAGTGCACTCAGTCGCTGTGATGTAATCTGTCGCTCTGTTCCATTTCATTTTGTTGATTATTTCCATCTCCCTGGCAACACGGCCCAGGCCAGGCAGACTTTGACCAATCTCCGCCTGGGATTGGGTGTTTATTTTGGAATGGGGTTGGTAATAATTCAATATGTGGATGCCAATTTCGAGGCAGTCATAATTACTTCCTTTTCGTTGCCTGATGTTATTTTTGGTGCCACCGGCCGCTGGCCAGGGCTGAACGTCGCTGTCAGGGCCCATGGGGGAGCGGCCCAGCCTGGTTGTGGTTCTTGGCCGGGATCCCTGTGGACTGGAAGTCTAAATCTCAACCTCATGGTGCATTAGCTTTGCAGAGAGCAATGCGCTGCGCTCTTTGTTTCCCCTTGTTTGCTTTCTCGACGTCCTGTTCCTTCCGGATCTTTCTTATATAACAGGGCTTTTCCCCACACTCGACCAGTCTTGCCTCGCTCCTTGAGTTCATTTTAAATGAATGACAAAGCTCAGATGGTCTGTGGTGTGTGACACAGGTGTGTGTTTGTAATAAAGTGAAGACACATGTGGGGTGAAGCAGCATAAGGATTCGGTGGTTAAAACAAAGACGTTACTGTGGTTGTTGCGAATGCGAGAGGGAACAGTCAAAATGTGTTAAACACATACTCATAAAGAAAATGAACACTAGAAAGACCTCTGCAGAGGTGAAGAAGGTCTAATTAGTGCATACTATGAACATGTGCTATTACTTTTCTAAGAAACGGAACTTATCTGGCTGGTGGATGATAAAACAGGTGAGGAAAAATCCTATTTTTATAATCAAATTAGAGACTCAGGCCATATCTGGACATAAAGGTGTCTGTTTTTAATCTATCAATCAATCAATCTATCTATCTATCTATCTATCTATCTATCTATCTATCTATCTATCGTCCGTGCTATTTCTTTTCTAAGCAACAGAACTTACAATATTTGCCTGGTGGACAATAAAATGAACTGAACTGAACAAGATGAGTGCATACAAATCGTACACATCTGAAACTCTCTATAAAACAACATTGGAAGGTTTAAATGCCAACAAAACAATGAAATTAAGATCATTAAGATTGATTCTTTTAGTGCTCCTGTGCTATAAAACTCTAAAAGCATCAAGGCAAAAGCATTCAAACTGCACTCAGAAAGACCTGTAGAAAGCTTTCATACGTGTGCTGGTGTGATAAGATCCAGAGGTGAGATTCGTGACGAACGTAGTTATCACCTCTGGTCACTCCACAGCTGAGAGCTGGGAAAACTGATGACCTGTCCTGACCTTTGACCTGTGTGGGAGAGTGTACAGCACTTAAGATGATCTATACTGACATCCGGCATCAACGTTCCTTCTCTTTCAGAACGTTTACTCACCATAAAACACACCACTCATGCCAGATTTCATTAGCTATAGTTGGTTAGTTCTGATTGATTAAAGCTTTGAACATGAATGGATTCTGTTGATACATATGCACAAAAAAATTTAATATATATATTACAATCACAGACAGTGTCTGTTTTTTTTCTTTTACTGATCTTCAACAAATAAAAAAATACATCTCTACATTGTTATTTATCTGTAACTTCTTAAATTAATTTAATTTAATTCATTTAAAATGTATTTATATAATCAATATACTGGGGCAGCAAAACAATTAATTGCATTAAAAAAATAAGTTTATGTTTACATATGTGTGTGTACTGTGTATATTACGTATATATAAATACACACACACACGTATATATATGGTTTTAATTAATATTATATATAAAGATAAATATTTTATATATATAAATCTAACATATTTTTCCTCAATATATACATGTATTTGTGTGTATTTATATATACATAATAAATATACAGAATACACACACATGTAGTATGTAAACAAACTTTTATTTTGAATGCGATTAATCGTGATTAATCATTTTGCAGCCCTACAATATACATTCAGTTTGTAAATGCATAAAATTAATATATAAAACAATCATCATTATAAAAGTAAATTAATCTATCTATACTGATGAATACTGATTATGTAAATCAATTTTAAATTAATAATATATTTAATAAATTACAAACAAACATGTAGATTTTGTAAATTAAGATTATTTTAGATTTAAATTTAATATTTTTAAGTAAATCTATACATCGAATGTATATTGATTATAATATAAAATATATAAAATAATAAGCAGTAGTTCAGTTTCTCAAATGGAATTATTAATGTCATGGATGGGGGTCACAAGGGGATTGTGCTATATCCGTAGCGATAAAACTCCTCTCACCGCATGGTAGTGTGGCACAGCTCTAGCAACCCTGCAATTACCCATAATCCTTAGCTTTTCTCTCTTTCTGTTCTACAGGCCGTCAGGAGAGTCTGTCTCAGGGCTCAGAGCTCAGGTCCTGGCTGAAGTCACGGTAGTGTGCAATTACAGGGCAGTGGCCCGCTGGTCTGCTCCACCTAAACACCAACCAACCCCTCCTCTGCCCCGATCTACCCGCCTGACATTCAGCTGAGCAGAGATGGGTGCATCTGAACCTCACATCTGTAGCTCATAGAGCTGAAGGGACAGGGAAACCAGACAGGAAGTACCAAAGACATGGGACAATCATTTGAAAAGATCAAATGATTAAATCATATTTTTGGGATAATATAAATACAATATGAATACTATAATAATAAAAAATATATAATTCTTTAAATATAATTTACATTAATTGAGAGACTACACAGAACATAAAAAAATACATAATGTGTCACACCAAATAATTAGTGAATGGAACTAGTAAATGTATAATGTAATAATGTAATAATGTAATAATAATAATAACAACAACAACAACAACAACAATAATAATAATAGTAATAGTAATAATAATAATAATAATAGCAATAATAATAATAATTATTATTATTATTACTATTATTATTATTATTATTATTATTTTGTTATTATTATTATTATTATTATTAGTATTATTGTTGTTGTTGTTGTTGATGTTGTTGTCGTTGTTTATTTCAATTTATATTTCAATACTCAGAAAGTTCATTATTAAAAGCCCCTATCCAACATTAAAGGGTCATATGATGCGATTTCAAGTTTTCCCCTTCTCTTTGGAGTGTTACAAGCTGATTGTGCATAGATAAGATCCCTGAAGTTGCAAAGACTAAAGTCTCAAAACAA
>NW_015555884.1:52327-64194 GCF_001515605.1 Sinocyclocheilus anshuiensis
AAAGTATCTTGTAAAAGTATCCTTTCGGATATTTGCAAATATTTCCGTAAAACTGTAATGATTTTCAACACTGAGTGCTTTTGTTAGGAGGTGACTGCATTGCATTTCCCAGTTTAGATGGAACATTTTCCGCCCGTATGTAAACATGCTCCAGATGCCTTTTGCTTTTCCAGTGTAAATAAAAAGGGCTATCAAAGTGGATATTTCCTCCATTCCCCACCATTTGCCTAATCCCCGATGAGCCACTGGATAAAGGAATACATTATGTGTGTATGCTAGCAGGTGGTGTGTGTGTTACTGTGGGGTGGGTGATGCATGTGACATTGGTTTGCTGGCATATGTGCATCTGTATGTTTGTGTGTGTGTGTTGTTTTGAAAGTAAAACCCTGTACACAGAGCTTGTTGTTTTGCTGTTCTCTTTGTCTTAATGATATACGAATATTGCATATTTTTGCAGCGAAAGCATGAAAGTTTGTGGATAAATGCAGAGGCGGTTAAAAAAAAAAAACAGTGTGTAAAGTGCATATCTTTTATGAGTGTGTGCATGAGTGTGCGAGCGTTTAAAAGCGTATTAGAGTGACTCATGCGGGGAGGCTCTCTCTACCCCGGGGAGTTGACCGGGACTCTTGATGCAGCTTACTGCTAAGGATTATTTCATCCAATCTGCTCTAATAACAGATAAATGCTCCCCACTGCTCAGGCTAGCTGAGGACCCACTCAGTGCAGCCTCTCGGAGGACCTGCTTCCTTTATCCACACCAGCTCCTATATTCCACAACAGGGAGTCTTTCCTCATTCAAATATGGGCAGAAACATCCATATTCTTTCATTTCAGGGGTAAATCCTCTTACTGTAAGATGGTAAAGTGGAGAGACATTGCACTGAGAGCCAAAAATCTAAAATAAAAAACTTAAAAATAATGGTCTCCAAAGTAAAGAATAGTTTCTCCTAGTCAGCAATGAGACAAAATGGAAAAAAGTGGTTAGTTTGTATCAACAACAAATGTATTATTATTATTATTAATAATAATAATAATAATAATAATAATAATAATAATAATAATAAAACAAAATAAGCAAACAAACAAACAATTATATGGATGGCGGTGGATTTTATTAATTTACTAATTTTAAAAAAAGTTGCATTTAGTTAATTAAATTAAAATTAATTTACCTTCTGTAATTGTAGAATATTTTCATTTATAACCATGTGTAAATCAATTAAACAAAATCTATAAAATCCCCAAAATACATATACAATTAAATAAAAACTATATATATATATATATATATAAATTACAAAAACACAACAAAACTTTAACTGATATTAAAATGAAATGGAAAATATACAAATCAAAACTGAATCAAAATATTAATGATGGCAATTATACTAAAATAAAAGTGGGGATTATTTATCATGCCACCAAAGGGGTTTGTGGTTTTAAAATCATGTTAAAAATATATATATATATATATATATATATATATACACATATACACATACATACATGCACTCTTGATTATTATTATTATTATTATTGCTACTTTAAAAGTTGTAGACAAAGATTATTAGAGTACATTTTACAAGAAAGTACTATTTCTGATTTCTTATCTTATTTTACTTTACTTAGCCCACATAGATTGTTTTCTAAAGAACCAGAAGAAAAACAAAATCTTTTTTTCTATGGCATCAAGCTTCAAACACCTTGATTTTAAAGACCAAGCACTAGCTGAGAAGTTCTATCCTCAGCTAATCTAAAATGGAGAGGATAATGCAGAGTGAACAGGCTTTGTTTTAAATGCAAAGCAGGAACATGGCATCTGCGACTACCTCAGGACTGCCAGTCTCCTGCCATAAACCAGTGAAGTCAGGTCTGACTCTGCTGTGTGTCAAAAACATTCAAAAACGCAGCATAGATTTCAGCCAAGTCCATCCCATTCTGTCTCCACCTTCAGCGTGTCTCAGCTGTTTCACGTTCACAAACTGACAGGCCTGCAGGCCTCGGGCAAGAGGGTCCGAGCAGGAGCGAGCAAGTATCAAACTGGGGCAGCTCATCAAATCCAGACCCTGGCTTCACCACGGCCCGGTGGATGTCTGTTAGCCTGGGGCAGGAGAAAGATCCTGCAACTTTGCTATACTTACAAAACCAATTTTAGTGCTAGAAATGAGTAATAAACTGGACGTGTCATGTCAAAAGATCAGCAGAAACATGCTTTCTTTTTTTTTGCCCCTAGGGTTTGGTCAATGAGAAAATGTCTGCTGTTATGCTCTAGAAGTTTTAACAGTGCCACACGGTCTGATAACACTACGGTTCGTGACTTTCTCCAACTTTCCACGCCGCTAACTTACACCTAGCGCCTACTCATGTGTCACACGGCCTGATAACATCATGATTGGTGACATGCTGCTGCTTTCCAAGCTAGTAAGTCATGACTAGTGCTAAAAGGTGCAAAGATAAACCTCAACAAAGAGTGTATAGCCTGACGATACGGCGCAATCATGTTACCTCCTGCTAGTGAGGAGGAGATTTCATTACTTTCTGGCTAGAGATCTTGGCAGAGGCAATAAATACTCACACAGAGGAGAAGAAAAGTAAAAGAGAAATACTGAAAACTCATTGGCTGGCATCCAGGGCCCCTGTTTTGCTATTCTTCTCAATCCTGCCCAAATGCTCCACATGGCAGGCTGCCAACGACAAAGAGGGAGTGTTATCAATCCACCTCTCTTTTTCTCTGCTGCTTTTTTGTGTAGCGTTTGTGTTTAGTTTTTTCTTGTCTTTTATTTTCTTACTCTTTCTCAGCTGTGCACATCGAACCATTCACCGCTACTTAACATTACAGTAGACCCGTTATCAAGGCAAAGGCTTTAATATGGCTCAGTTAAAAGGGTTATTGTAAAATCTGAACCAAAACGTTCTGGGTTTGAAATAAACCACATATTAAAAGCTGAACCTAACATGCAACTGAAATTCAAATGCTACAAGTTCAACTACAACCAATGTATTGCACCGTGTTGATAATGATTCTTTTAAAGATCTGGGAACAGGTGTATTTTCTTCTCACATTTTATACAGTAGAAACAATTTTCAATCAACGATTTTCAAGTAAAAAAAAAAACTTAAGTAGAAAAAGCAGTTTCCCCCACATGAGCACCAAGTGGCCTATTAACTTATAGGCCATGTTAACAGCAAAACTCAGTTTTAACAAAGCTGGAAGTGTGGCATAGCATCCCCCCAAAAAGACAAAGAAGCTCATCTCTGGGCTTCTCTCTGTGAGCCAGATGACAGGTAATTAGCCTGAGCTATGCAGCCCGGCACAGACAATGCCACCCTCATAAGAGCCTGGCATGACCACTGGCACGCACCGGGCGTCTGTCGACCAACGCCAGGATCGAGCGCCTGGTGCTTATCTGCCTGGGATTTGGAAGAGTGACTGGGTGGTTGGTAGAGGATTTGGGGTAGAAGGAAAAAAGGAGCAAAAACAGGGCGGGAAAGAAAGTAAAAAAAAAAGAAAAATAATTTAATAAATAATAAAAAAAAATACCCCGGAAAAATATTATGCAAAATATATAATATATAAAAATCTATATCAAAACTAAATATTTTATATACCAAATATTATCCAAATATTAAAAAAAAAAAATGTTAGTATCATGATACTATTACAGTTTTAATAATATTTTGAATTAGTTTTTATTTTAATATTTTTGTTTTCATTTCTGTTAAAGTTGTATTAATTTAGTTGCTTTTGTAATTTTTAGTAGTTTTTTTATTGTTTATATACATTTTTTTATTTCAGCTTTATTTATTTTAGTATATCAAATTAAAATGGGAAATGTTTAAATAATAATAATAATAATAATAATAATAATAAACACTATTTAATTAACATTTATTTTATTTCAAGAAAATATTTTTAATGGTTTCAGTTTTAGGTTCACAGTAGTTAAGTAATATTTATTTTTTTGAAATAATAATAATAATAATAATAATAATAATAATAATAATAATAATCTCTCATTCAACATCTATGAAAAAAAACTATAATATTAAAAAATATCACATAACATTACCAAATATTATCTAAATATGAATATTGATATTTTAGTATCACTAAGATACTATTAGTTTTTTTTTTTAATATTTTGAATTAGTTTTTATTTTCATATTTTCTGTTTTCATTTCAGTTAAAGTTTAAAAATTTAATTAAATGATTATTATTATTTTTTTTTTTAATGGTTTTAGTTTTGGGTTTAGTTGATAACCTTGATCCATAATAAACAACTAATGAATATTTGTTTCTATGTCCAACTCAATTAATGGTTTCTTCACAGTAGTTAAGTAATATTTATTTTTTTGAAATAATAATAATAATAATAATAATAATAATAATAATCTCTCATTCAACATCTATGAAAAAAAACTATAATATTAAAAAATATCACATAACATTACCAAATATTATCTAAATATGAATATTGATATTTTAGTATCACTAAGATACTATTAGTTTTTTTTTTTAATATTTTGAATTAGTTTTTATTTTCATATTTTCTGTTTTCATTTCAGTTAAAGTTTAAAAATTTAATTAAATGATTATTATTATTTTTTTTTTTAATGGTTTTAGTTTTGGGTTTAGTTGATAACCTTGATCCATAATAAACAACTAATGAATATTTGTTTCTATGTCCAACTCAATTTCTGTGATGGCTACACTCGAAAATCTTATACAATAATTACGTAAATAAACTATAGAAAGCAAAAACTGCCACAAAACTAATGAATAAACAACAAAGAAAGCCAGAACAAATGATTAACACACTTCTTCAGATCCTGACAGAATGATCAAGATCCATCTTTCAACCTTGCTTGGGGCAACAACCCACAATCCCTTCCCCGTCTGCAGGGAGCTGGACGAGCAGCGGCCCGTCTGAGTGAGGAGCAGATCAGCTGGTCACGGGGCAGCAGCTGATAGGTTAATCAGCCTCCCAGCCATCGCCTCTGATTATAGAATTACACCCCATCCGCCATTTATCTCACACCCGAGGCCTGGAGCTCAGTCCTGCAGGGCTTACAGTGGATGGATGGAGAGAGTGGGATGGATGAGGAGGGAAGGGGGTATCTATCCCTCCCCTGGTCCCTGAGGGGTAGAAACTGAAGAGATAGAACAGCAGAGGAAGAGAAGGCAGCAGGTGCAATGGAATCCAGATCTCACTGCATTATGCATGCCAGCAACAGTGAGACCAGGGGTTGAATGATGATAGATGCACCCATAGCCTGCCAGGAAGGGTGGAGGAAGGCTGGGGAAGGGGCGAGCGAAAAGGTGGGAGTCGGGACTCATTGGTAAAATAGCCCTGAGCTGAGGTTGAGAGGTTAAGGATGTGGAATCATTGGATCACTTTAATCCGTTTTTTTTTTTGTATATACAGGTGCATCTCAATAAATTAGAATGTCGTGGAAAAGTTCATTTATTTCAGTAATTCAACTCCAATTGTGAAACTCGTGTATTAAATAAATTCAATGAACACAGACTGAAGTAGTTTAAGTCTTTGGTTCTTTTAATTGTGATGATTTTGGCTCACATTTAACAAAAACCCACCAATTCACTATCTCAACAAATTAGAATACTTCACAAGACCAATAAAAAAAACATTTTTAGTGAATTGTTGGCCTTCTGGAAAGTATGTTCATTTACTGTACATGTACTCAATACTTGGTATGGGCTCCTTTTGCTTTAACTACTGCCTCAGTTCGGAGTGGCATGGAGGTGATCAATTTGTGGCACTGCTGAGGTGGTATGGAAGCCGAGGTTTCTTTGACAGTGGCCTTCAGCTCATAAATGAACTTTTCCACGACATTCTAATTTATTGAGATGCACCTGTATACACATACATTTAAATTGTAAAATACATTTATAATTGTACAAAAGTTTTCATTATTATTATTATTATTTCAAATAAATTTTGTTCTTATACACTTTCTATTGATCAATCTAAAAATCCTGAAAAAATGCAAAAATATCATCATAAGAAATAATAAAGCTAAGAAATGTTTCTTGAGCAGCAAATAAGCATAATTAGAAAGATTTCCGAAGGATCATGTGACACTGAAAACTGGAGTAATGATGCTGAAAATTCAGCTTTGCCATCACAAAAATTATTTACATTTTGAAAAATTAATTAATTAATAATAATAAATTGTAATACTATTTCACAATATTGCTGCATTTTTTTTTTGTAATAAATGCGGAGCACCGGTTAAAAAATGACAACAACAATAATAATAATAATAATAATATACAAAATTCTTACTGACCCCAAACTTTTCAGAGTCACAGTACATTTAATTGCTTAACTAACTAACTAACTAACTAACTAACTAACTAACTAACTAAAATATTATATAAAACTAAAATATTGGATAATATAGATAATGTTATTAAATAACATATAACAATGCCAAAAAATATGGGTCACTCATCCTGCACTACACAGATTTTTGTCCAATCAAAAGGCTTACACAATGCAAATGCCCCTCTCCCAATACCACCTGCATCCAACTAGCAAGTAGCAAATCACGGTCATGGTTAAAACAACTCAAAAATGTCAAGAGACCATTAATATGTCTTACCCAAACTTCTTGTTTCAACAGGACATATGCAAATTATGCATGACAGAAAACTGCACTCATCATTACATAAAATTCTGCAGCTTCTTCCATAAATCATTGCAGAGAATACTAAAAAAAAATAAGTCAGAAGACTTCAAATGTGCCTGGTCTTAAGTCTATCCCTGCCAGACAACTAGTAATCTAAACTTGCTGTTTTCAAAAACAAACATCAAAGTGGAGCCTAACGCTCTTAAGGAAGCACACAGCCACCCATAATTTCAAAGAACCTCCAAAGATCAATTGAGGAATCTTCTACATCAAAGCTACTTGAATTGGAGACTCATTGATTTTTGTTCAACAACATTATAAGCCATTTTTCTCGCCCTCTTCGTCTCGGGCTCTCTCTTACTTTAAGAGTGAGCATCTTTAACCAACTGTCTGGATAATTGAGACTGTGACACAGATGGCGAGGTCAAAACTGATTACATTGAGAGATTTATTATGAAATAGAGACAGCCAAGCAAAAGAGCGAGAGAGAGCGAGAGAGCCAGAGAAAGCCTCAGCTACTAAGCAGCGTAATAACCTCCTAAATCACATTTGACATTTTAAAGGTAGACACAGAAACCGTGCTGGCCAATATCTGAGGTCCGATATTAAAGTCCGCCTCGGCCTCTAATCTCATTGCTTTTGTTTGACAATCCTCCATATGAAGTTCCCACTCTCCTCCCTCACCTCCACCCCTGCACTAGCCTCCGTCCTCCCCGGGGACCCCCATCCCATCCCATCAGCCCCCCTCTCTCTCGCTCTCTCTCCAGCTATCGCCCTGACACCGGTTGCTAATGGGACCCGCTTCTGAAGGCGCGCCGGAGGCTACAAGAGGATCCCGAGACCCCTTCTGTTGCATCCTGGTTAAATATGCACATGCTTTGCAGAGCAAGAGGCGGATGAGGAGGGCTCTTTGTACTCGGTAAACAGTACAGAGGTTGTTAACTGTCTCTGGGCTAATCCGCTAGACTCCAGCTGCCCGCCTGGATCCATTAGGGCTGTCGGGCCGGGGTCAGAACACGGCTCTTACAGAGACACAGAGAATCTGCATTGAAGAGAGACAAGAGACGCATGATTTGGCTTCAACTGAGGGGAGCGTTTAGTGTATTGTGCTGCTTGTTGCAACCTGTCCAAACCAAATCTGGATTTTCAGCATGAAAAACAACACAAAACAAGATTTCAAAATGAAACAATGCAACTCAGCAGTCATTGACATTTTTTTTTTTATTGTTAAAATACCAAACCATTCAGGTACTTAAAACCTGGGTTATTATAGTTAACTAAAACTAAAACAATAAAAAGTCTACCATTACTTGAAATACCGTAAAATAAACTTTAACTAAAATAAAGCACATAATAGAAACTTCAGCTTATTTTAGCTTGTTGCCAAGATATTTGTCATTTTCATTTAGTTAAACGATGTACTAAAATAACTAAAACTGAAATAAAAAAACCTACATAGACATATTTAAAACAAACAAAAACTAATAAAAATGAAAAAAAAATGGTAAAACTTTAACAAAAATTAAAATTAAAATATAAAACATAAAAATTGTGAATGATAACTGAAAATTGTGAAACATTTAAAATCTTGTTTTACATGTTATTATATTATATATAATTTATTTTATTTTAATTTTTTTTTTTATTTATTTATTTTTTTTTAATTTTTAATTTAATTTAATTTAATTTAATTTAATTTAATTTAATTTAATTCAGAATACTTTACTTGGATACATTTCTTTCAGGCAAGCTCCAAAAAACAAAAAAACAAAAAAAAAAACTGTCTGACTCAGAATGGAAAAATCTTTGCAAAAATGTATATATCCAAAATATTTTGCACATACACATCGTGTGTGAATAGTTGTAAGTTTTTTTACAACTATTGATCTTTCCCAAATAATCACCCAAGCAATAGTTACATATTATTTGAGAGCAACTAAAAAAATCTGTTGCTCTTCAGCAGGCTTAGTGCAGTCTTTGTGAATGATACCAAAAGAGGGATGTAACAGCACACACACACACACACAAGCTGCCCCACCCAGGTTGAGTGTGTTTTCACTAGTACAAAGACCTGAATGGCGAGTCGGTCCCCTGAGGTGAGAGGCCAAGAGACCAGAGACGGAATAAAAGGATGCAGGAGACCCACACAACAGGGCCCTTAATTAGTGTAGCACACACAGAATAATAATGAGCACTAATTACCTGTGCATGACACCAGCCATAGGGACAGAGACGTGTGTGAGGCTGGACAATGCTATGACGCCAACTGTGAGACGATGTGGAGCAAGTTCAGACAGACAAATTATAAAATGATCAGTCATGTCAGATTCAGTCTAAATTCACAGCTACTGCAGTGCATAAACTATGCATAAATACATCTTTCAAGTGCAAGTGCCATTTTGATGGCAAAGAAGAGAATAGAAATGAAAAAGACCAGCTAGTGTCTATCTGTGGTGTATGACAGCTCAGGATCCCTCCTCTCTCTCTTTTTTTGTCTCTTGCGCTCGCTGTTTCTCTCCATCTCTCGGGTCTAATTGGTCCGCTGGGCACTTCCAGTGGCTGAGGGAGTAGAGTTGACATGACAGCTTTCTCCTCTGGAAATAAATCACCCTACTTTCCCTCTAATAACACATCTCACCACAATCAAAGCTCTTCCTCTTCAGCCTTAATTACACTGAAAATTAAACCGCCTACTAGAATTTATCTAGACAAACCATATCTATCTATCTATCTATCTATCTGTCTGTCTGTCTGTCTGTCTGTCTGTCCTTCAGTCCGTCTATCCGTTTTTTGTTGCTCGGTTTGTCTATCGGTCATTGTTTATCCATCCATCCATCCATCCATCCATCCGTCTATTTATTCATCCATCCATCCGTCTATCTATTTATCTATCCATTCATCTGTCTGTCCCTCTATCCATCCATCACACACCCATCAATTCATTGATTTATCCATCTATCTATTTATCCATTCTTCCGTCAGTCCCTCCATCCAACAATCCATCCATCCATCCATCTATCCCTCCTTCCGTCCGTCCGTCTGTCCATCACACACCCATCTTTTCATCCATCCGTCAATCCATCCATCCATCCATCCATCCATCCATCCATACATCCATACATACATCTATCTATCTATCCGTCCATCCGTCGGTCCTTCTATCCATTTTTTTGTTGCTCTGTTTGTCTATCGGTCATTGTTTATTCATCCATCCATCCATCCATCCATCCATCCATCTATCTATCTATCTATCTATCTATCTATCTATCTATCTATCTATCTATCCATTTTTTGTAGTTCTGTTTATCTATTGATAATTGTTTATCCATCCATCCATCCATCTAGCTATGCCTCCTTCCGTCCGTCTGTCCATCCATCACACCCATCTGTTCATCCATCCATCCATCAGTCTGTCCCTCCCTCCCTCCATCCATCACACACCCATCTATTCATCCATTCATGCATCTATCTATTTATCCATCCATTCGTCCGTCCATCCCTCCATCCAACCATCTATCCATCCATCTATCCCTCCTTCCGTCCATCCGTCCATCTATCACACACCCATCTTTCCATCCGTCCGTCCATCCATCCATCTATCTATCTAGCCATATATACCCATGTATTTATCCATCCATCTGTCCATCTGCCTATCCATCCATCCATCAGATCTATCTATCCCCATCTGTCTGTGTTAATTTCTTTAGGAAGATTACTTTCTCTAGAGTGATTATCCATAATCATGTGGAAATAAAACGCGGCATGGACAGCTTGCGTAACTAAATAAATGTAATTAATCAACCCTCACATCATTATTTCACCTAATATCAATCTGTGCTGTTTTTGTGGGTCAGTGTGTGTCTGTGGGTGGGCGGGGTTAATCTCAGGGGAGCTGAAGCTTTTAGATGTTTCAGTAATCATCCCGCGGTGACCCGCCCCCTCCTCCTCTTTGACGAGGACATGTCAGCGCATGCAAACAACCAGCAGAGCAACAACTGTCACAAACACACACCAAGAGCTTCTTTTAGGCTCTCTAGTGAGGTGGGGAACTGGTAAGCATATTGTCATTAAGGAGAACAGCTTGGTAAGGGGAGGTCTAATGTCTCTGAGGTTCATCTCAAGAGCTCTGCTGTAGCCCTCTGGAGTGCCATTTATTTACCTCACAATGACGGCCCTCACACCCACACTCCCACCAAAAACATATTCAAAACAGTGTCTGAGCCTGTAAAAGACCGACATAAGCACAAATGTACACAGAGACACACATGCACATGCAGTGAGACAGATGTTTTGCTTTTCCGGATTAGACAGAACATTACAAGAATTTAGATTTCACTACACATTCCTGCAGCTCACATCAGAGAGTATGTGAGCAGTTCACAGTGTTTTTATTTTATTTTATTATTTTATTTTATTTTTTTATTTTATTTCAGCTTTATTAAAATATACTGATAATAAAAATAATGGTACTAAAATTGTACTAAAATAATACATATTAGGAAAATATATTTACAAAATGGTACATATATAAATGTATTTCTTATACATAATAAATAATTGAATGCAACTGGGGAGGAAAAAAAAAAAACTTTTCTAACTGGCTTCCTGAATACTATCTGCCATTAGTTAAATAAAACAGATAGCCCTCACCCAATATTGCCATTTGTTGACTTTGCATTAAGCTTGAAGAAGGGAAAATATTTTAACATTGAAAAAACTTCACAGCTGCATGAGAAAACAACGACGACAGCATGACAGAGTTGTATCTGCCACCGACTCTTTTTCTCTGTCTATTCGGGGTAAATGGGGCTGAAGGAGCATCTGGGTGGTCTAAACTGAAGGCAATCAGACACAGGCTGGGAAAGGGTGCTGGGAAGGTTTGTGCGTGTGAGTGTGTTTTCATGCCTCTGTGTTCCAGGCAGATGAACAATTGTCTGTGAGGGTCTCAGAAACAGGGCTCTCCTGTTCCCCTCTTTATTTCTTTTTTTCCCCAGCTCTCCATCCTTCTTTTTCCCTTTCTGAACTAAAGTTCCCCCTTATCTAAAGGCTTCACCATGCTGCCCTTTTGACATCTTTTCATCAGTATTAGAAAGAAAAGAAAAACATCTATTTTCTCTCCTTTTGTTTCTGACATGTAGTGGAACACCAGGTCTCACAAAAGAGGTGAAACGCTGATTATGGATATTCTATTCTCAACATGGACAGAGAGAGAG
>NW_015555884.1:64769-66405 GCF_001515605.1 Sinocyclocheilus anshuiensis
GAGAGAGAGAGAAGCTACTTTATAAGTTTGATTTAAAGGAAAAACTCCCATAGTGCCACATATATGCATCTGTCCACAAAGAACACACACAGACCGGTTTGTTTTCTTATCTGTAAATGGGGACATATTTATTTCTACTGATATATTTTTTTTCATTATCTTGCATTGCTGTATTTTTATTTTAATAGAGCAATTTTTAATCACTATAAATGAATGAATGAATGAATGTAGAGGAAATTAAAAAGGTTAAAAAAAAAAAAATATCAATAAATCAACTAATAAATGTTACACATGAAATACAAATGATTCATAAAGCAGCATGTACTGTTTTTTTGGTAAGACATCGAAATGGTTCTTGAAAGAATGCATCAATTATAAATAAAAGCTTCAGAAGCCAGATGTGAAAATCAAAGGCAACTTTATGTTTTGGATTCTTGCAGGTAGCGGCTTGTCTCAAAGCTCAGAAAACCAGATCAAAGAATGTTTGAGGAACTGCCATCTGACCGCACAAACACAGCCAAGGACACACGTTTACACTCAGGTTCATACGCAGGTGAAAGCAGCTCATCCAATAAGCATTTAGACTTGGAACTATCAAAAATATGTTACAAAAAGTGTTACAAAGAGTTACAAGCAATTACCAATAGGGATTGAGGTAAGTCTACAATCTCTTGGGCCATATGGTTATATTTTCCTTGAGTCTGTGGCTTTGGCTGGTAGAGTCATTAATTACATCACTGCTCAACAGATTGAGAACAGGAACCAGAACATGTTCACCATGGTTGGAAACATTTCCTCATGACAGGAAAAAAAAAAGTGCTACACAAAAGTCTGGCGAATCAGAAGACAGCACAGTAAAGCGTGACCCTTTAAAGCGAGGACTAAAATAAGGGTGACTGGATTATTTTGGGAGGTACGTCCACAAACGCTGTACAGAGGTCTGTAAAGAGCCGAGCTATAGAAGGGCATATTATTTATGAGGTACTGTAAAAACAGCACTTAATTACAGTGTTTTGGGCTTTATAAATGACAGCCTGGTGGACTGGAGTGGTATAATTAAGGCAGGAGAAGCAGAGGCTGATGGAAGGAGGAAAGGACGGAGAGAGAGAGAGCACAGATCTGTGGAGATCTGAGCTCTGATGTGGGATCTTGATGTGGTGGGGGACCCGGAACACACCCGCTATAGGGTGACATAGTGCTGCGGGGGCGTGCGCGCGCGTGTGTGTGTGTGTGTGTGTGTGTGTGTGTGTGTGATGAGTGCGAGACTGTGTACAGAGAACACAGAGTATACAAAACCTTAGCACTTTTAGCCTCTCTGATATGCTTTACAAAAACTACCATAAAACATACAATAACACATGGTAATATCCTGGGACGCTTACAAAAAACAACTGTGGTAGTCTCATGGTAAATAAATACTGAATTATTTCTGCCGCACTCATGGTTACTTCAGAGAACACAGTGATAGAATCATGTTACAAATGTAAAACAAACAAATAATAATAATAATAATACTAAAACATTACTTAAATAAATAAATACAATTGTAGTAATACTGTGGTACTATTTTGTTAATGCATTATTTCTCTTACATAAATTGTTAAAGTAAATAAAAAATATATAATAATATAAGTTC
>NW_015555884.1:66415-70078 GCF_001515605.1 Sinocyclocheilus anshuiensis
ATAGATAGATAGATAGATAGATATAAAGTTTGTTTTATATATATATATATATATATATATATATATAAAATATATCATCAATGCAATTATAAATTATTAATAATTATTTATATAATATTACATATTTAACTAAATTTATAAATATTTATAAACAAATATTTAAACAAATATTTTAAAGTGTATTTTCATTTTACATGTACATTTTTTGGTACCATGTTACATGAATATTATAATTAGACAAACTTTATAAGGTAATAATTCTGATAAATACCACAGTACTACTACAGTGGTGTGAAAAAGTTTTTGCCCCCTTCCTGTTTTTTTTTTTTTTTGCATATTTGTCACACTTAAAAGATTCAGATAATCAAACAAATTTTAATATTACACAAAGATAACCTGAGTAAATACAAACTGCAGTTTTGAAATTATGATTTGAGCATAAGAAAACAATATTTATTATATTTTTACACACACAGCTGTGAAAATTTTTGCCCCCTTTTATTTTAAAATTTATTTTTTGCATATTTGCCACACTTGAATGATTCAGATCATCAAACACATTTTAATATTATACAAAGATAACCCGAGTAAATACAAAATGCAGTTTTGAAATAATTATTTAATTTATTAAGGGATAAAATCAAATGTTTGCGATAACTGGCAATGAGTCTTTCACATCGTTGTGGAGGAATTTTGGCCCACTCTTCTTTGCACAATTGTTTTAATTCAGCCACATTGGAGGGTTTTCAAGCATGAATGGACTTGTTTAAGGTCATGCCACAGCATCTCAAACGGATTTAAGTCTGGACTTTGACTAGGCCACTCCAAAACCTTCATTTAGTTTTTCTTGAGCCATTCAGAGGTGGACTTGCTGGTGTGTTTGGGATCATTGTCCTGCTGCATAACCCAAGTGCGCTTGAGCTTGAGATCACAAACTGATGGCCGGACATTCTCCTTCAGGATTTTCTGATAGAGTGCAGAATTCATGGTTCCATCAATTATGGCAAGTCGTCCAGGTCCTGAAGCTGCAAAGCAGCCCCAGATCATCACACTACCACCACCATGTTTGACTGTTGGTATGATGTTCTTTTTATAAAATGCTGTGTTGGTTTTACGCCAGATGTAACGGGACACACACCTTTCAAAAAGTTAAACTTTTGTCTCATCAGTCCACAGAATATTTGCCCAAAAGTCTTGGGGATAATCAAGATATTTTTGGAAAATATGAGACGAGCCTTTGTGTTCTTTTTGGTCAGCGGTGGCTTTTGCCTTGGAACTCTCCCATGGATGCCGTTTTTGCCCAGTCTCTTTCTTATTGTTGAATCATGAACACTGAACTTAATTGAGGCAAGTGAGGCCTGGAGTGTTCTTTAGATGTTGTTCTGGGTTCTTTTATGGAGGCATGATTTGTTGCTCTTTAAGCATGCTTCACTTTGCAGACAGGTTCTATTTAAGTGATTTCTTGATTCAACAGGTGTGGCAGTAATCAGGCCTGGGTGTGGCTAGTGAAATTTAACTCCACTTTCTAAAATAATGTGGCTAATCACAGTTCTTTCATGATTTAACAGGAGAGGGGCAATTAATTTTTCACATAGGCCTAGGTAGGTTTGGACAGCTTTTTTCCCTTAATAAATGAAATCATCATTTAAAAACTGCATTTTGTATTTACTTGCATTGTCTTTGTGCAATATTAAAATTTGTTTGTTGATGTTTTTAAGTGTGACAAATATGCAAAAAATATAAAAAAACAGGAAGGGGGCAAAAACGTTTTTCACGGCACTGTATGTTACTTTTGGTAAGGCTACTGTGGAATTGTTGTCACGGCAGAGCCACAATATATATCTGAACCATAGTACAGCCACGGCAAAATTGAGGCATCATACAAACGCTTAAAGGAAGGTCAGACATCTGACCTTGAAAACGCAATGGACAGCAAACACATTCATTCACGCGCACACGCATCATGGGTGGCATCCTCTACTAAAGACAATATAAATCTGACCAAACCCCTTCACTAATGCATATAATGACAGAAAGTGCATTTAGGCAGGTTAGTGACTTGGCCTCTGACCTTAGGGACACAGCTCCGGGGCAAACGGGTCCATCAGCGGGGCCCCTCTCTGTCCGAGTGCGCTGCAGTTTGCATGTCCTTTAGGACACTGATAGATCTACTAATGATGCTCCATATTGAGCAGCCTTAACCTCCCCACAGCGCGCTAAGACAGAGTTTAACTCAATGGACAGCACTCACGCTGGAATCAATACTGCTGTCTGCTAGAAGAGCTGCCAATCTTCAGCTTTGACAAGAGCTTTCATTCAGAGCACACGGTGTATCTGTTCTCATGAGGCTGACTGTGCACTTGTTTCGCTAAGCTCAAAAAATGTCCTCAGAAATTCTGTACAACTTGTCGGTATGGTCTTCAGCAGTTTCAAATAATAAACAAATACATAAAAACAGCATAAAGGACAAAATGGTAACCGTCGTGAATTTAACAACACTTTTTCAGTTTAAAGTTCAGTGATCACAAAGTCTAGTTAAAAAAAAAGCTAAAGTCTGGCATTCTTTCCAGCTTAAATTATTTGAAAATAGCCCGAGAAGTCCCATATTGATGCTATACATGAAGAATAACGTAATATTAGCATCTTGAACATGACCAGGCTACCATGTTCTGATGAAAGACACAAATCTGAAAGTCCTAAATTTCAATTTGGACACACTTAAACTAGCCTAAGCTGATTAGTTGGTCTTAGTAGTTCTACCAGTCTGTTCAAGTTGGTCTGGATTTAAAGTTTTTTTTGGCACTTTTCAATTAACCCCCATCTTGACCAGGTTGTAAGACTGACTTGAACCAGATAAGACCAGCAAACCAGCCTGGCTTAGGTAATTTTTATTAGCAAGATAATACGCATAAAAACAGAAAGTAATTGAATAACAGATGAGGTACCTTTACCAGACAAGTTAATCTAGCAATTTCACAGCAGTTTAACCATTTAAAGTGGTTATTGTCTAATTTCATATCTAAAAATTTAATCTATTATAATTATAATTAGCCTAATTTACTGACACTAAAAATCAATGGGAGGCCCTTGTGAGTACATTTATACTAGAATGCTGCTGTGCATTCAAGACCGGAAGAGATATATATGTGCTTCCACTCATTTGCTGTAAGACTCCAATACTTCTTCACACCCCGAGCTGTCTCATGGACACATACACACATACAGAAAAACCCCTACAGCTAAATACAAAGCAATTACTCACTGATACAGAGAGAGCATCTGAGAAAGAAAACACATGGAAGACCTCAACAAGCCAAAGGAATCTACTTTTAGCTCAGTTTGAACACATTTTACCATATTTAAAAACACTGGGCCAAATCAGATCTAAGGCGTTATTACTTAATGTGCAAATGACTCCGAATTTACACTATTACTGTAACTTTCATGAATGATTTGTGTAATTTCTGCACCACTGCTACCACCAAACAGAAGTTATTTATTATTTTATTTTATTTCATATTTTTTTATTTTATTTTATGTTTTATTTTATGTTTTATATTATATTATATTATATTATATTTTATATTTTATTTTATTTTATGTTTTATATTATATTATATTATATTATATTATATTATATTATATTATATTATATTATATTAT
>NW_015555884.1:70637-81264 GCF_001515605.1 Sinocyclocheilus anshuiensis
TTTATTTTATTTTACCCCTGTCCTGCCTCAAGCTCACTCTATAGGCTTTAGTCAGGGTAGTGCCATATTTAATTTTTGACAGGACTGAAAGTTTTTTTTACATTTTTTCTGGAATCAACCTAGAAATGACTTTGCATATTCAGCTGAGAATCGTCCAAAATTACATACTTCATTCTTAAATCCGTTCCACAAAATACACAAATTCTCTCCTGACAATCAGTGCTGAAAATATGCATTATAGCAATACTGCATCTAAAACAGGTGTTATAAAATAAACTGCCTGGAATGCGTGTTTATTTAAATTAAGCCTTTGGGAGACAGGCAGACAGGCGGTGTGTGATCATTATGGGGTGTGTGGTGGCATGCGGGCGACAGGATTGTGCCGTTAGCCTTGTGCTGAATCCGTAATGGTGTGTGTCTGTGTGTGTGCGCAGGGACAGACAGATGCCAGCCTGGGGATCACGAAGGACGCAACCCCCTTTTGCCCCTGGGCTAAACACACACACATTCGCGCGCACACACACTCATTAGGTGGGCTGACAGCACCCGTTCCATACTCATCATTAAAGCATGTAAATGCCCCTGTCACTCTCACATACACACACACACACGCATGCGTCCTGCAGGGCCCGCACACATATGCTCTCCTGGAGATGTCTTGGGTGAGAATTTGTCCCTAATTAACCCACCTTGTGTGGGTGGAACGGGGCAGGATGGGCTCTCCTAACAAACAGCATGCGGTCGTTTCGAGCTGACAGCATTATCTGCAGCGGCACACGGCCGTGAAATGAGAGACTGCTCACAATGCTCGTGTTTGCAAACGCGATGGAAGCTGCCGGGCACGGGTGTGTAGAAATGCACAAGAAAAAACAGATGAATTTGAGAGTGTAGTTCTCGAGGGCAAAGTTCTGGTTGATTCGATAAAGTCTGTCAGTTTAATTGAGAGAAAAAGCGATTGTATCTTCTCTCCTTTTATCCTTTCTTCTAGGTGCATGAGAAAATAAAGCTAGTTTGGAATTTCCTAAAGGAAATATCTGTGCTTGCAAGGCAGCAATACAAAAGTGTTGACATTTTAGATAAATTAGTTACAGAAAATACAGATAGAAGAACAAAAGGAAAAATACTGATAGTAGCATGCAATATTCAAACGCTCCATAGCTATTCCAAGCCAAAAGAAAAATTAATATTTTTTATTAAAAATAAAAATTATTAAAAATAAAATAAATGAATAAAATACTTTATTTAAATGTAAATAAATAAATACATATTCTACTCACCTGTACCAGCCATTTCACAGAGAGGGGCATGGCAACAGCACATGGAAGGAAAAAGAGAAGAAAAAAAAAAATGAGTGACAAGACTACAAACACCCACAGATTAAATGAAACACACAATTCAAGGTCTTTAAATTGCATTTCAGCCACATGTGTGAAAACAGCAGTGAATTCTGGGATAGAGCGTGAGCTTAATGGAGCTGAGGGAAGGTCAGCGAACGCAGTCAGATATGGTTTACTCAGTAGAGCTTAATCTCATCTTGATCTGAGGACTAATAGCAGACAAACTCTCCAACAAGAGGGTTCGGAGTCTGTGGTTACACACTCTAGAGAAAGCGAGAGAGACATTATTGTACATGTATCAGGAGCTGTTCAGTGCTGAATCCAGCAGGTTTTCTTGTATTACTATTATTGTGTATATTTGTCCATGTACTTTCAAAACATCTTTCTTCCCCTAACTGCCTAGTTATTAATGTTCTCAATGGATTCGCGCAGAAAGAAAATTGTCTTCAAAGAACAAATGTTCCCCGGAAAGCCCTTAATGCTCAGCACCAGAGACCAAACACCAGCACTGATCCCGTATGCGACAGGCTTGCTGAAACCCTCACCATGACAAAGCATGCAGTATTAGCCCAGCGTCAACTACGTGTCAAGAAGTTTTTCATCACGGGCTTAGCTGTGTTATCACCTCTGAGAATGTCTACATGCGTATTTATGGAAGAATGGCCTATTAATGGCAACACACACACACACATACATGCACACAGCTCAGGCAGGGTGCTGAAAGCCTAACAGACTTATACTGGGCTCTACACGGACTCCGGACAAGAGCTGTCAGCACGGCGTCTCAAGCTAACAGCCTCCGACAGGAACTCGATGGGCCCCGGAGAGCAGCAGCACTGTGCTAATGACATTATCTGCATATTAGCTCGGGCTCCAAAACTGCCTCTCTCTCTCTCTCTCTGAAGTAACCCTTTCCTCTCCAACCAATCAATATCGGCAGGCCGGTCAATGACAAGAATGGATATGAAGGAGGACGCTTCAGAAGAGAGAGAGAGAAATGCATTGACCTTTTTCCATTCTCTGTGTGACCTATTTCAAATGAGAGGATATGAAAAGGAAAGACAGGTATGTATGGATGGATGACTGGAACAAATGAATAAATGAAAAGCCAGGCTTCTCTTTATGACAGCAGGGGATTCCCAACACAATCCCTCCCTCAAAACCAAAGACACGATCTAAAATACATCCCAAGATGAAGCGGAAATGAGAGCCTCTCAGGCGGCGGTGGACAAACATATGCGCCGTTCGTAATAATTACGGCGTTGGCCGCCATTATCGGTATTATCTGCTTTAATCGAGCTAAGCCCAATGAATTCCCAAGTCTTTAAGAGGGATTTAAAAGTTGTTCGCCGCTTGAACAGAAAAGCTCTGGCTGATATATCATGCTAAATCCAAGAAGATTAGCATGAGGGGGAGCCAGGTAGAAAGTAAACATAGAAACGTCTGGAGTGGGTTTAATTTGAGATAATGATATTCGACGAGAGACTCAACTCTTTTAGGTGTGAATTATTAGGGAATCGACAACAACAAAGCTTGCAGTTTTCTGTGAATGCTAAATTCTTTCCCTCTTGCTCTCCTCCTCTTTTGACCTTGAATGACTCCTCGCTTGGGCTTTTTGCTTTAGGAATGTCAGCGAGGCAGAAAATCTGTCTGAAGTTGAATGAAGGGGAAGAGATGGGAGATGGGAATGAAAGAGAAAGGGAGAGACATTGCATATTGAAGCATGATCTGCCATTAAAGCCACTGAAAACCGCAATCCAGCCCAAAGGATTCCTTTATAGGTTCTTTCTATACCTATGCACATCTTAGAAATGACACTGGATTCATAACGATTCTGAAATGGCAAAGCATTTCGTTCTGTATTCAGATTAAATGCCGTAGGGGTCTGTTAAGCGTTCATAATACATACAAGGTCAGCACTGAGGCGGAGAATGGTGGAGCGCCAACTCGATACGGCAACTTTGAAGGGCGGTGCTCAAACTACACATCGAAGTGCACTCACAAACAACTCCATTTTAGCATGCACCAGGGCATAACGCTGTCGTACGGTTCGCCTGATCGCTCTTCGACACCAATCATGGGAATGGTTTGTTGATGTAAATGGATTTGTGTGGGTGTAATGACTATGCATTTATTTATTTATTTTTGCGTTGCTTCAATAAAATTGATTTTAAATATATGCATGGCAAAAGGCAAGCTAGTTAGTCAGCAAAGCAGAGAGCCTTTGATCTTCGGTCTGGAAGCTTTGAAGCCGCTTATGACTTCTGCAGAGTTTGCACTTCCAATGCGAACAATTGGAAAACATGTCAAATCTATTTCTGGGCCAGATGCAATTAGGGCGTAGTCAGTCACGCCATTTTTCGCTTTAGCACACACTTATGACATTTTGGAGTCAGTAAATGAAGAGGTTGTGTTTGCTCTTCATTATTGAAGAAAGATTAAATAATGGATGAGGAGAATCACAGAGAGGTGCAGAAAACAGACAAATCAAGATAAAAACTGTCTACAGCTGTACAGAATTATAGAATTATGGGTCAAAGGGTCAGTTTGCAAAGTGCTGGTAATTTTGCTTACTAAAATACAACGCTAACAATAATGTATTTTAAAGTTTAGAAACAAGTCATAATCAACAGTTTTAGTATCATGAAATATTATTGCATTTGATTTTACTTCTCTTCAAAGAATAGCTGAAGGATCTGGAATTATTACAATGAAATTAAAATGCAGGATGGGACAGCTGTGCGTCACTCGTCTTGGTTGATAAGCAGGAAATCATGAAGGACACCAATGAGACAAAACTAATTTCAACAGAGTGAATCACTGCTTACAGATGGAGGGGGGAAACAATGAGAAAATAACTTCTTATAATGTTAAATGCATTGTTAAATTCTATTTCTGTCAAAACCAGTGAATCGGTAATTAACATTCTCTCCAAGCCATCGTTCCATTAACTGCACGGTAATGAAAGTTGAAGATAAAGCCCGGGAACGGTCTTCTTTTTGTTCTTTTGATTTCTTCTTTATTTATTTTTTTTACTTGAAGGTCTCCATTAATATTATTTCTGAAATGCCAGAGCATTTTATCTATCACAATTATAATATTAACATGAATTCCAGCAGGGACTGGAATAGTTTTTATGGCTTCATTCCGGGAGACACTGAACAGGAACGGTTCTGGCTTATTGAAAAATAGAATAATAAAAATTCAGTTCCAGAGGTCAGTTGCTTTCTCCCAGGGACCGTAACCAATTGGCTATCTCCTAAAAAAAAGCAGAGAGGCGTGCTAGGGGATGTGGATGGTTGAGCAGCGATGCAGGAGACAGCTGCGCCACCGTGGTCTGTCAACTCCAGGTGAAGGCTGCATCTCAAACCTTTCAACCTCCTCCCTCAGAAAACGACCTTTTCGATTGCGTTGGGCGGCGGGTTGCAAAAATGCGTAATTGCTTCAGGAATAAGATGCAATAGGTAGTCGTCGGGATGTCTTGGGTGCACCGATTCCCTCCCCAACCTCTCTAGAGACCGAAGTCCTTAAAGGTAATCCTCAAACACTAAGAGCGTGTGTTTCCATTAGCACAGTGTGTCTTCGCCTGCAAACCAGAGACGTGCTTGTGCACAAAACCCTGCCTTTCTCTCTCTGGAGATGGGGAGGTTAATATTACATTTGCGAGACATGTTCTCCATTTTTTATTGAAAGGCAGTCGTGCGTGAGAGACTGCTGGCATGCTGGGCTGCTGGATTAGTTGACCCCCAACCCTTCGACACATCATATCATTCGCCCGTCTTCATGCCGGCCCCCGAAACTGCATGTCACACGGGGTGACAAACAGGGGTGAGATGTTGAACTGTTTTAAACTCATCCCCGATATCGTTTGTCCTGCCCGTCAGAGTAGACGCCCTCTATCCAGCTTGGAAAAAACATTAAAAAGAACTTGAGTAACACTGAGGTCTGGAAATCATGCAATGCCAAAGCTTCAGCATCCACCCCCACCCTTATTCTCTGCCCTTTGTTGACATTGCCCGAGAAAATTAAAGTAACAACCTCTTCCCTCTTTCCTGTGGCAATTCCGAGGGCCATCGGCTCCCCGGAGAGCTGGCGACAACTGCCACAAGTGGTGAAAATATAGGGTCGGCTACTCAAAGGGAAAAGAATAGCACAACAACAAAGGAGGAACAGAAATGGACAGCTAGAATACGCCAAACATGAAGAAGCAGAGTGAGTTTTCTGCTGACCTTGGGAGAACCACGTCTTAATTTCAAAATGATGAGAAAAAACAAGTGGGATAGAAGGTTAGAGGAGATGGAAAAGCTCGTCTGAGAGTCTGAGCCATCCTTCAACAGGATTTATGACGAGGAATAAAGCATGACATAAAGCCTTGGAGGACCACAGGAAACCAAGGTCTCTCAGACCACAAGTACACTTAATCAGGTACCATGACCTGCCCGTCTCCTGCAGGACAAATAAAGGACACTGTTATGACCAAAGCACACAACCAACCACATTAAATGTCAAGATGTCCAGTTAAAAGAAAGAAAAAGTGCATTTACTGAAGTGCTAAGTCCCCTAAAAAAGAACAAGGAATCTTTTGAGCTCAAAACCAACATTGCATTTTAGCTAACTCTACATTTTCCGAACTGCATTTATCCTGATTTTCCAAGAGCAGAAAAATGCCTGGGGTTCAAATGCCAATTAAGTCCTGTTTTTTGGTTACCATTAGCATGTGAATCAGACAGAATCAAGAGAGAGTGGAATCGGTTCAGTCATCCCTGTCCAGCTCCACTTTAATCCACATGCAGGAATTGCACTGAGATGCTGGTGTGACCCAGGGTTTTATCCACTTACTGTTATTAATTTGGCTGCTCTCAGAGGGGGCTGCAGGGGACGCGTGTGTGTGTTTGTCAGTAGGCGGTGAGTTTTGCATGCAGCTTGGCGGATCCGCACACGGCCTCTAATTGATTTATGGCAGGAGAATGCACTTTTGATAAGGCATTGTTTTATAATCAGGCATTGCAGGGACAGCCGTCTGGGCTTGGCCGGGTTTAATGGATTAAAGACCGGAGGGGTGGAGACAGAGGCGGAGGGTAAAAGAAAATGTCCTTCATTCTTTTACTCCTTATTTATACATTCATCGCATTAGTTGCGCAGGCCAAAGCATGAGGCTCCAAATTTTATCATAAAGCCAAACAACATTACTTTTAATTTTGGCATAAATCCAGAATCAAATTAAGCATGCAACAATGAATCAATCAAACTGATTATAATAAAAAATGAAAATAAACCACAACAAATTTCATTATCGATTAGTCTTTGTGCTGTGCACGAAGAACAACTTGGCAGTTAACACTTAGTTTGTGGTTTTATTTTAAATCATTTTAGTTTTTGTCAATTTACATTTTAACCCATTTTGAAAATGTATTGCATATATTATTTAGAATCGAAGAAATAATTAAAGAAATAATCAAAGTGCTCAATTTTCAAAATAGCTCTTTGTTGCAGTTTTAACGCAAACATAACAAACCAGAAAAAAAAAAAAGAGTGAACCAGACAAAACATCAACATCCAAACATTTTGTTTTTGATAGCTCATTGCATGCCTTTGCTTTTTATTGTTGTTTTTAAAGGGTTTTTAAAAACACAATGTTGTGAATAACTATGCAAAAAGCTATGTCTGAATAAATAAGATAAAGTAAAGGATTGTAATAGAGTCGCAGCGTGGCGTCTCTCTGCGGAGGCCGCACTTTGGAGCCCGCAGGCTGCTACAGCAGCACAAACAGGGGGAAAGAGCCTCTTTCCCAATTAGGCCTTTGTGCTCAGTGTGGCGGCATGATTATCATGTATTTTTCATGCTTTCCTTTGTCTCCTTCTCCGTCTCCACGCTTGGCCTGCAGCTCCTGACTGACAACAACATGACATGGGGCGGCCCGCCGACCCGAGAGGAAACACACACAGAGGGAAACACACAACACACAAAATGCACACAGAAATAGACAGACAGACAGAAATACACCACACAGACACTTGAGAAACCTACACAAAGACAGATTCACCGTGCAGAACCCCTATTAGCAACGAAGGGAAACAATTCCAAGCACCTATCAAACAATGCAGCTTGATTTCTATTCATCTGTCAAAGGCAGGCAGAGAGCTCACATTCTAGACACGAGCGAGCAAAGTTATTCTGACTGGGCGGAGAAGGAAAGGCCTCCGTTAAAGCTCCTGAATGTAAAACAGATGACGCGCATAATATGCAAGCTATATTTCAGATGTCTGACTCTTAATGGGGGGTTAATGGAAATCAATCTTTACTTTTCATCCACCTCGACATCCAATCACAGGTCATTGTTTTTATCGAGACATTTCTGAGTGAAAGACTCCTAAACCTCATATCACCTTCCTTACATCTTTAACATAACTGTACAAATGCATAAAGATTAAACACAAATTACGTGTGCTTGCATTCAAGGAATTAAATGTGGGACATTTGTTAGCGGAAATAGGACGCGACTAATCTTATTAAACACAGGCGCAATTATCTTTATGATACTCATCATAGTGAAAAGCGTCAGTCATTGCATTGAGCATGGTAAGACACCCGTAGACAGTCAATTAATGAAATGGCGAGATTTGCTGATGAGAAACATGAGCTTTTTGTGGTCTGAGATCAAAGAGACAGCTGTCTGGAAACGGCAAAGAAAGCGACTGAAAAAAAAATCTAATTTTAAAATAAATATTGAACGAGCATGATGAATGGAACAACAAGCGCTTTTTAATTACATCATGTAATTTAACATACTTATAATTTATTTAATATTGCAGACATCATGGTGTCTTCTGAAAAGGTCAATCGCAGCATGCGCTATTCGCTGTTCAGTCAGAAGGAAATATCACATGAAAAAAAGTGACAGAGCTTCTTCTAATAGAAACTGACACGACATGCAACTTCCTGCCACCAGAGACATCAGTGCAAATTAGCAGCTAATTTAATTTTTTTCTTTCATTAGGGAAACAGTGAAGTAATAAAGCAACACCTCCCCTTAATGTCTTCATCTTCTCTGAGACCACAGAACCCACCAGCTACCGTGACCGTTGCCTCTGCCAACAAATGAAAAGATGGGATCAACCATTACAAGGCAATAACTCCAGATAATATCCCTTGCTAGTTCTGTAGCTGGTTTTGAAATTCCTGAGATTTTGAACTTGGAAATGTATGAATAGGTCTCGGGAATGGGAATGGTGCAAATTGATGCTAATCAAAACCCCTCTGTCTGCATTCATTTTCAGGAAAACACCTTGACCTCTCCCACCTGGAGCTGTGCTTCCAGCAAATTCTCCAACAACAGTCAAGCAATTCATGTGCAGGCCTCTAATTAGAGCTCTCTGCTCTGTCTATTGAGTGTGCACCTGCAATTGCATCAAAGGATCATGGGAGTTGGAGTCCAGGGGCCGGTGAATGCTGTATATTGGCAGGTAAGCGTGTCCAGGCTGGCTGGACTACAGGATTGTGATTACACAGCTGTTGATAGGAGTATTAGCTCCCCAGCTGCCGGCCACGACCTACTACTGACAGGAGAGCATGGCCCCACCTTCATGCTCAGTGATCCGAGTAATTAAACCGGCTATCCTCCCCACCGCCCCCCCCCCACACACACATGTGCACACAAACAGACACATTCCATTCCAAAAAAACACCTGCACTGTGAGGCCGTTTCTGCATCGCTGCTGGACATGTTGACAGATCACAAAAAGGTTCAGATTCTCTTTGTTTTGACTTAACACCAAAGAACATTACTTTCTCTTGCTAAAAGGGATAAAATATTATTTAGGCATTATTTTAAGTATTATAGAGATTAAAGGGGTCATATGATACGATTTCAAGTTTTCCTTTCTCTTTGGAGTGTTATAAGCTGTTCGTGAATAGATAAGATCCCTAAAGTTGCAAAGACTAAAGCCTCTACTGTACAAGGACTGTTTCCTGGGAGAGTGGCCTACAATGCCGGTGCACTGGTGAATTCAGTTCCCGTTTCCCCTTCGGCGCGCATGCTGACCCTATACAGTCTATGATGCCGACAAATAATGCTGACTCACAGCCTGGAAGTACGTTTTCATATTTAAAGGATTTGCCACTGATGATTCAAACGCGAGTTTTGAGCAGTGTAGAGTAGCGCTTGTTTAAACCACATAAACACATTTCATTACACCAAATACACAAAATAATGTTCTTTTTTAACAACGTCATATGACCCCTTTAAAAATGCAAATTAAGATTTCTCTCAGAAAATGCCTTGGGGTCTGCATTTAGAAGAAGACTGAAGCAACAGTTTGCAGTGATAAATACAGTCTGTCCCCTGCAGGGCAGAGGAAACCTTCCATCTGTCCTGGAAGCTGGGCAATTAGAAGGGGCTACTCTTGATCAAGAGATACTCTTGAGTAGCAGACAGACCCTAGGGGACAAAAATCATCCACTTCCCTCATTGTTTTCTTCTCTTTTTACACCTCTCTGGAATTCCTCACGTCCTATAGGGGGCGGAGACATGAAGGCCCTGATGATCAGCAATTTCACAGCTGATAGACTTTCCTTTGTTTTATTTGATATCAATTATAAGTGCAAGCAGAAGAGCGAATGAGAAAGAAAGAGAGAGAGAGAGATGGAGGGTAAAAGAGAGAGAAAGGGCGGGAGAGAGAGAGGAGAAGATGGTGAGAATCAAACCTCCCCATATGAATAGATGGATGGAAGGTAGGTTAGAAGGAACGAACAAATAAACAATGAAAGAAAAGAAGAAAGGAAAGAAAATAGGAATGAATGAATGAAAAGGACAGAAGGAGACAAGAAAAATAAAAAGAACCAAAGAAATGAAAAAATGAACAAACCAAAACGATGAAGGCCTCAAAGAAAAAAAATAACAAAAAGGAAAGAGGAAACCAAGAAAAAAAGATGAAAGTAAGGAATGGAGGAGGAAGCCAGAAAAGAAAGAAAGAAAGAAAGAAAGAAAGAAAGAAAGAAAGAAATAGGGCTGCACGATAAATCGCATGCGATATTTAACGCGCATCTTATCAGTAAAGCCGGTTCTGTAATCAGCGGTAAATCTCCATCACCTGCGGGCTTTCACATTGAGCAGCATTAACTACACAGAGCCGTTGTTCACTGACGAGCTGCACAAAAAAATCGCGCGAATATGAACGTGGTTTTGCGCAGCTCGTCAGTGAACAACGGCTCTGTGTAGTTAATGCTGCTCAATGTGAAAGCCCGCAGGTGATGGAGATTTACCGCTGATTACAGAACCGGCTTTACTGATA
>NW_015555884.1:81312-85977 GCF_001515605.1 Sinocyclocheilus anshuiensis
GCAGCTCGTCAGTGAACAACGGCTCTGTGTAGTTAATGCTGCTCAATGTGAAAGCCCGCAGGTGATGGAGATTTACCGCTGATTACAGAACCGGCTTTCTGACAGGATGCGCATTAAATATCGCATGCGATTTATCGTGCAGCCCTACTGCAGAACAAATATTACAGAGTGTTGGTTTTTGCTCTTTCACTCTCTGCCAAACACTTCAAAGGAATCAGAGAGCAGTAGCTATGAACTGGAAATTTACAGTTTCAGAATACTGATGTTCTCAATATACACTTTCCTTAAAATCATGTCTGAACATGCAGATAATTATTCTGGAATTTACCACATTATCACTGAGCTTTCCCTTGCAGCATAAAGGGTGACCTTTACATTCTGGTGACATATGGTAAAACTCCAAAAGCTTTTCCATCCTCAAACCCAGTTTTACCAAACAACACTCTGTTGGCGTTTGCTTCCACTGTCAGCAAACTCATTTTTGTATGCGAATGGAGGATCTGTACTTCACAACATCTGCTGCACTCCTGTACCCGCCGGCTGCTGCTGACACACTGCCAGGGGCTTGATCTCCATCCTCTTTCCTCGATAACCAATGACCCAGGCCACCCCCACCCTCCCTCTCTGGAGGGGCTGCGTCAGCTGGGGGGATAGGAACTGTGGGATCAATGACAGTGGAAAAGGCCTTATAATGGCCTGGATTAATTATGAGAAATTTGGCGTCACCCAAAGAGTTCCCGAACATTTATCACCACTGAGGGCGCTGCCAACTGGCAGATCTTAGACCCCTCCTGACCTCAGAGGCCAGATCATGAAGAAGCCACTCCAACTGCTGCTGTTTCCGTTGCTTCACCCTGTCCAGCTGTGCCGCTGGGAGTGATACGTGAGCCTAGGCCAAGTGCCTAAAATAGCAGGGATACGGTTACGCTTTGCGGATGCAGATGCTGCGGTCAGTCACTGCGTGCCATGCTTAATGTTCTCAGCTGTGCCTGGACTGACCCTGGAAGTAGCTATCGTTAAAGACACCCTCTCATCTTGTTCTCTTTTCCCCCTCCTTTCTCGCTTCATATAGTAATATTCTTTGGAAAAAAAAACGAGTGCACTTGGAGAGTGCTTTTGTGAGAGAAAGAGGAGGCAATAGAACAAGAATTAAGGGGGGCAGCCATTTTCTCCAGCCTGACAAATAGGGAGGAAGTGCTTTTCAATGCACACCAGAGATGAACTCTACACAATACAGAAGCCTCCCACAGACCTCCAGACAGAGACAGGACTATTATGACACTTTCAGACCAGAGAGAGGTCTTGAGAACTATCCATCTTCAGGCCCCATAGTGTTTCCACATTACCTCTCAATGACTGGCCTGACGTAAGTAGCTAAGGGACCAGTAATGGGTTTTGCTTCTGTTTAGGAGGAAAACATTTCACAGGTGTCATTATGACTGGGCAGATGTTGAAAATTCTGAGGGCGACTTTAAAAAGCATTGGTCTGACTTTCTCTTAAATCTTCTGCATTAACCTTTTATGAGGAAGTCGTGTGCAAACTGAAAATAATGTTAGGCCAGAAGATCCCACTGTGGAGCTTACAGCTTTTAGTCACCTTACCTCACCTGCCCATCTACTCATGTGACTCCTGTTTATTTGCAAGTCTACCTGACTAAGAACAAGACTGCTTTAAGTTCTATTTTGGTTTGGGGAACCAGTAGCTTTCACCCATAAGTGAATGTCTCCTGCAGGCTAAGGACTCTCATAAACCATTTCTATGGGTCTGTGAGTTGTTGATACACTATGGTATACAAAAAGATGTTTCCCCAAAGTGGTACACTAAAAGATAACTGTCCATCCGTATTCCAGACAAGGGCAGCAACAACATGGCACCTACAGAAGAGGCACAGCCAATTCTTTGCACCCTTTCCTGTAAGCCACATGGCAAGACCCATAAATCTATGTCTTCAACAGCATTAATAGACAAGAGAGGCAGTTATCCAGAAACGTGAGGCATGGGCAGATATTGGGAGCAGGCCTTGCGGAGTGAGGTTGAGGGAGGAAAGCAATTAGGAGCACTGCACCATAAGGACTGCAGGTGTGCGGCACAGTGATAAGGACTGAGGAGGAACCATTTCTCAACCCTGATTCATCCCCCTACCCCCATCCCTCTTCCGCCTGGACCACAATGGCAAATAGCCTCCCCACCAACAGCCAAAGCTGTTTGGCAGCTTACGAAAGGTTTTCCTGGTCCTCCGTGCGGCGGAATTGCTAGGATAAGAAGCAGATTGATAGAAGGCTAAAGGGGAGGGTTTGCATTTCATCACATCAAGCAGGGAGAACGGACGAGAAAAAAAAATCTTGTGTGTGCAATTTTGCAAGGAGAAGTCGTTTAGAGTAATGACGTGGACTCCGCAGGCTGTTCCGACTGGCAGGCAATTAAGATTAATTAAGTGTTCGCCATGGCCGTTTGCAATATGGATTGCACCTTTTATTATGGCTAAAGGCCCATGTTAATGGGTTATATGACATCATTATTTAGGAGCTGTTTATTTACAAAACATGATGAATACTACGAGATAAACTAAAGAATGGGGTCGGGAAAAGCCAGAGGAAAGAGAAATCCTCACTGCCGACAGAGATAATGTTTTGTGGCAATTACTGTGACTACACTCACAAATAAAAAACAACAAAATATCGAGGCGAAAGAGAAACTACTCTAGAGACAATGATATATACCTGAACAGTAATATAGAGGTTGAGCAGTAAGCCACAAAACTAAAGTGCACAGGAGGAGAAGTTGGTTAGCAGGCATCACACTCGGCATCTCTAAACACAGTGATCCTGAAATCACATCCTACTCTGTCAGCACTTCTCCGCTCCAGGACTCTGAGCTCCAGCAGCCCTCCTCCACCTGCTTGCATATCTGTATGTGTGCACAAAGGTGTGAACATGCATATAGATGTGCAGGTCCCAGCACTTGACACCGTATTGAGACCTGAGCGTGCTGGAGGGGTCGTAGGGGGACGTCGCGGAAAAGGGCATCTCTCTGGCATGACACACACATTGTCACGAGTGACATTTATCCCCGTCACTGTAAAACATAAGAGTGTGTGCGCGCACTGCCATTTACCCTCTATTTAACACATTTTGCTGAAAGTAGCACATACACATACGGTTTATATGTTTAGGCATAATACTAAAAATGCAGAGGGTGTAGAACTTGAAGTAGAGAGAAAGGATGAAGTGAGAAAAACACATAGGGGCCATTTCCAATTTTCACAAAAATAAATCTATAAGCAATTTCTGCGCAGCTCTCTCCTTTCCTTTCACTTATAGCGACTCTGTGCTGATCTCAGCAGTCTCATTCTCTCTTCCCCCCGGCTCGCAAAAAATGTGAGCTAAGCTTGAGCCGGTAACAGTCCCATAGAAACGCACCATTTCAAGTCGTAAGCTCCCCAACAGCAGCTTGAGCTAAAACTCCCTTATCTGCAGTTTATTTACACTAAGTGCAAATAGCCCGCCTTGTTGGCAGAGGCTATTTACACTAACTCCACCCACAAATGTGTGATTGGGCTAGTCAACACTATAAAAGACGGCTGTCAATCGACAGCTTTAGTGGTGTAGATGGTTAAAGGTGTACTGTAGTCTTTCTGATGTGATCGACCCAGGTTCGAATCTTCCTTTTGACAAACTTTTTTTTCCTCCCATTTCAAATCTCATATCACATCGGAAAGGCATTTATTTCAATAAAAATGAAGGAAATAATCAAAAAGTTGAAAAATAAAGTATTGGGTAGGGTTAGAGGAAGGGTTTATTGTCCCAATAAGGTGAATCCATTTAATAATTTGAATTAAAATTATAATTTACACTCAATATGTTATTGCATACTGTTTTATAATGTACTACAATACTGAGGTGCAGATAATTGCCACTATTTGCAATAAGTAGTATAAATAGCAGAAAATCCTGCTATTTTTACATAGTGTAAATAGAATCTACCGCTATACACTTAGTGCAATTAGCCACAGTTTAAATTAATAACTTAATTTCCGACCTTCTTACCGTTATTATGAGATAAAAGCAATCAGTCAGTGATCACTTAAAATCTCACTGTTTTATGGTGATATGTGTAAAGTAGTGTAATCTCACTGGTTTGTGATGGTGTGTATCCAGCAGTGTATGACTGGGTTCTAGTTGGACAGGACTGGCTAGACGACCGCCGCCACCTTGGTCTTCACCACTGGAGCTTCTAACTGTGCCCAGACTCTCACAAACCACTGACTGGTTGTACTTCAGAACTGGCTGGCTGTACTTCAGAACTTCAGGATATCAACAAAAGAGAAAGGTGGGTAAAACAGGTCAGATTGAGAGAGAAATCTAGGAAGAAGAATTTAAACCAACCTATTGTCATTAAAAACTGACAAAATCAGTCAACAAATGGGATAGGTATGAGCTTGATTGACATTGTACCTGGTGAAGGACTGGATGTTAGTGTCTGGCCTGTGGAGGGAGCTGATTGGCTGCTGTAGGGCACGTCCAGTGCCAGTTTGTGGCGAAATGCCTCCTCTTTACGCCGATTTGCAAACCAATTATATACACGAACCTCTGTGACCAAATTATAACCCAGGCCAGCCAGCTGAGATGGAGGAACTCCCCTCTGAAGACACTCCGCTCTAAAAC